>NC_084740.1:69206282-69298782 GCF_033978785.1 Entelurus aequoreus
AAAATCTCCCGGGACATCCATTCTCCCAAATTTCTCACGATTTAAGGCACGCCTCCTCCAGGTCCGTGCGGACCTGAGTTTGGACAGCCTGTCGTCACGTCCGCTTTTCCTTCATATAAACAGCGTGCCGGCCCGGTCACGTTATATAACATCTACGGCTTTTGGAGAGTGCACAACTGCACACACAACAAGAAGGAGACGAAGCAAAAGAACGAAGAAGAGACGAGTCATGGCGACGACGAGTGACAGAGAATAGAACGAGGATGGACAATTCAACCCTAAACTCACTCCTTTCCTGCAAATTATATTTCACAGATGCTGCCCATACCTATGCTCCTTCAAAGGCTGTGCTACTGGCTGCAAAGCATTGCACTTTCAAATACAACTATGAGTAGAGGAGTGTTATGTGTGTATATGTGTAAATAAATAAACACTGAAATTCAAGTATTTATTTTATATATATATATATATATATATATATATATATATATATATATATATATATATATATATATATATATATATATATATATATATATATATATATATATATATATATATATATATATATATATATATATATATATATACTACCGTTCAAAAGTTTGGGGTGTAAATAAATAAACACTGAAATTCAAGTAATTATTTTATTTATATATATATATATATATATATATATATATATATATATATATATATATATATATATATATATATATATATATATATATATATATATATATATATATATATATATATATATATATATATATATATATATATATATATATACTACCGTTCAAAAGTTTGGGGTGTAAATAAATAAACACTGAAATTCAAGTATTTATTTTATTTATATATATATATATATATATATATATATATATATATATATATATATATATATATTACCGTTCAAAAGTTTGGGGTCACCCAAACAATTTTGTGGAATAGCCTTAATTTCTAAGAACAAGAATAGACTGTCGAGTTTCAGATGAAAGTTCTCTTTTTCTGATCATTTTGAGCATTTAATTGACCCCACAAATGTGATGCTCCAGAAACTCAATCTGCCCAAAGGAAGGTCAGTTTTGTAGCTTCTGTAACGAGCTCAACTGTTTTCAGATGTGTGAACATGATTGCACAAGGGTTTTCTAATCATCAATTAGCCTTCTGAGCCACAATGAGCAAACACATTGTACCATTAGAACACTGGAGTGATAGTTGCTGGAAATGGGCCTCTATACACCTATGTAGATATTGCACCAAAAACCAGACATTTGCAGCTAGAATAGTCATTTACCACATTAGCAATGTATAGAGTGTATTTCTTTAAAGTTAAGACTAGTTTAAAGTTATCTTCATTGAAAAGTACAGTGCTTTTCCTTCAAAAATAAGGACATTTCAATGTGACCCCAAACTTTTGAACGGTAGTGTATATATATATATATATATATATATATATATATATATATATATATATATATATATATATATATATATATATATATATATATATATATATATATATATATATATATATATATATATAATAAAAAAAAAATATATATAAAAATATATATATATATATATTAGAGATGCGCGGTTTGCGGACACAACCGCGGAGTCCGCGGATAATCCGCGGGTCGGGCGGATGCATGACGAAAAAAATAGATTTTAAATAGATTCGGGCGGGTGGCGGTTGAACCAATTCGGAAATATATATACATAGTTAAATGTTGTTACCCACATACGAAACACGAGCAGCACTCTTTGAAACAGGCAATTATTCATCAGGCACTGCTGCAGCTGTCACGACAAATGTCTTCCCCCCTACAAAAACCTCCCCCCCCCATTTACTTCCGGGGCTGCGTCCAATAAAGTCACAAAGTTGCCGGGGGTCCTTAACCGGCACGCGACTCTCCTGTTTCGCGCCTGTACAAAAAAAAAACAATAATCGATTTCTTCAGATTCCAGCAGTTCTAAAAGACAAAGTATCCTTCCAGCGACGGGCAGTCAAAGCCGAAGTGCTATCGATCGCTGTCAATGGCGTAAGAGGAAACATGACCACGGAAGTAAATGGGGGGGAGGTTTTTGTTGGGGGAGAAATTTGGCGTGACACAGCACACCACAACACAACACAACAGAGGAAGAAGAAAAAAATAAAAAGATGGCACCGCCGGCAGCAAACGTGGGAATACTAAAGACCGGGTAAAAAAAATAACAATAATAGTCAACACTTTCTTAATGGAAATGACAATAATATTATAATAATGATAAATAATATCATCACGCATTAATATCTCTTAGCCTCTAATGCGTGGCCAAGAGATATTCATGTGTGGCACGCAAGAGATATTAATGCCTTGCATCGTCTATATTAGATATATAACAACGGGTGGGTGGCGGGCGGTTGTGGTTTTGATAAAATGTTAGTTCGGGTGGATGGCGGGTGGATGACGACTTTTGTGATGCGGTTGCGGATGAAATAATTGCCTATCCGCGCATCTCTAATATATATATATATATATATATATATATATATATATATATATATATATATATAGCTAGGATTCACTGAAAGTCAAGTATTTATTTTATTCATATATATATAAAAGAAATACTTAAATTTCAGTGAATTCTAGCTATAAATATACTCCTCCCCCCTTAACCCCTTAACCCCGCCCCCGCCCACCTCAACCTCCCCCTCAACCCCCCCCTCCCCAAAATCTCCCGAATTCGGAGGTCTCAAGGTTGGCAAGCATGGCGTTCACACATGCGGTTTTCTACACCAGTGTTTTTCAACCTTTTCTGAGCCAAGGCACATTTTTTCATTGAAAAAGTCCCCGAGGCACACCACCACCATGCAGGAAACATAAATAAATGAAACACAGCAGCCGATATTGACAGTAAAAAGTCGTTCTCGCAATTGTTGCATATAAATTCAAACCATAACCAAGCATGCATCAATATATATACAGTATGTCTTGCCTCTGGTGAGGGCGGTCACATTTTTTCCCTCTCCCTTCTTCTCCCTGCTTGCTCTCTTTGTTTTGTCTTGTCTGAACTTTTTTGAAGCCTCTTTCTTTCCTCCAAATCGAAACATCAGACATGGAAATGATCAGCTGGACTCTCGACTCAATTGACAAAATCTTTTCGACGAGGAAAAGAGGTTCGGGGTAGCCTGGCTGCCCTGATGGAACCATTGCTGCGGGGTATGTGAGAGATTCCTGGGATAAATGGAGAATCATGTGCCTCTCAGTCCTTTCCATCGAGGACGTGGAAGACATCTACCTATTTGGAACCGTGATCGCGGGGCACCTGCTGATTGGGCTCTGGTGTATCGTCAAATTCGTAAGACGATGGCAGCCACTCAAGGGGCCCAAAGGCTGTTCGTCGCATTGGAAGGTTTGGGCCGGGATGTGGGATCACAGACTGGGGCGATTTCTGAACTGAATCGCAAGATGGATCACATCATGGAGAAGCTGGTTGAAAGGGAAAAATTGGACATGAGGGCCAGCATGGACGAATAGAACAGACAAGTCATTGTAATGTCTGCTCGCGGAAAAACAAGAATCCTAATCTACGATTTGACTCCCTCGAATGGCCTTGACGCTGTACACAACAGGAGCAGGCTGTTCTGAGGACACCCCCGAGGACACCTCAATGATGGACACTTTTGACCTCCCTCCCTCCTCAATGACACCTGGAGTCGAACTTTGGCTTGCGTGCAGAACGGCCCCAGGCCTAAGGACACTACATCAACACACCCAAGACAATGGGCATTTACACACACACACCCCTCCCACACCCCACGCCTTCACCACCGCTTGATTCCCCTTCGGGGTGATGGACGGCTGGCAGCGCTTCATAGCAGCAGTCGACCTCCAGGGCCCCAACTCCCCCCCTCTGTTGCGAGTTGTCGTGATTAAATGTAACGTGTTTATGTGTGCATTGCATGGAGGTTTTTTCCCACTCCAGACTTGGCCCCCTTAGGAACCCGGTCTAGATTGTATTTTTTTACTCATCTTCTTCCCCAGTGTTTTACCCTTTTCCCACCTTTTACGTTACCCTGTACACTGTTTGTTTGTCTAATCTTGAATGGGTTTGTGCTGAAAACATAGTTTTGTTGTACTTGTTGCAATGACAATAAAGACCTATCCGATCCTAAAGTAGGTGTACTGTCACCACTTGTCACATCACGCCATGACTTATTTTGAGTTTTTTGGCATTTTCCTGTGTGTAGTGTTTTAGTTCTTGTCTTGCGCTCCTATTTTGTTGTTGATTGTCATGTCATGTACGGATGTACTTTGTGGACGCCGTCTGCTGCTCCACACGCTGTAAGTCTTTGCTGTCGTCCAGCGTTCTGTTTTTGTTTACTTTGCAGCCAGTTCAGTTTTAGTTTAGTTTTGCTTAGCCATCCCTAAGCTTCAATGCCTTTTCTTAGCGGCACTCACCTTTTGTTTATTTTTGGTTTAAGCATTAAACACCTTTTTACCTGCACCCTGCCTCCCGCTGTCGTCTGCATATTGTGATCACGACAAACATCCACCAAGCAATTAGCTACCTGCTGCCACCTACTGATATGGAAGAGTATTACACGGTTACTTGGGGACGGCATTGCGATGTTGGGAGAGTGGCCATGCCAGCAAACTGAAGGTTCCTGGTTCGATCCCCACCTTCTACCAACGTAGTCACGTCCGTTGTGTCCTTGAGCATGACACTTCAGCCTTGCTCCTGATGGGTCGTGGTTAGGGCCTTGCATGGCAGCTCCCGCCAACAGTGTGTGAATGTGTGTGTGAATGGGTGAATGTGGAAATAGTGTCCCTTTTTTAACCTTGAGTACCTTGATAATGGAATAAAACACTTTATAGCTTCAATTAGTATTTTAGGGGAAATAGTTTAAATAAATATATTTTCCTGCTTGCTATAACCTTCATCTTTTATATATATATTCCTTTTTTTAAACCTTATTTTACCTTTTATATTCCTTTTTTTTAAAAACTTTTTTTTAACCTTCTTTTACCTTTAATATTCCTTTTTTTTAAACTTTCTTTTATATTTTATATTCCTTTTTTTAACCTTTTTTTAACCTTTTTTTAACCTTCTTTTACCTTCTTTTACCTTTTTTTTTACTTTCTTTTTTTTAAACCTTTTTTAACCTTCTTTTACCTTTTAAATTCCTTTTTCACCTTATTTTTTTTTTTTTACCTTCTTTTACCTTTTATATTCCTTTTTTTTTTTTTTTTTTACCTTTTATTTACCTCTCAGGGTATTCAATCATCACAACTGGACAGTTGAGAGGTGACAAGTCTTCTAAGACAAACCAAACAGTCCAGCTGTGATGATTGAATGTCCTGAGACTACAATGACCTGATGAATGACAACATTCATAGACTTTTCTTTACCTTATTTTACCTTCTATTTACCTTCCTTTACCTTTTATTTACCTTCTCTTACCTTTTATTTACCTTCTCGTACCTTTTATTTACCTTCTCATACCTTTTATTTACCTTCTTCTACCTTTCATTTAACTTATTTTACATTTTGTTTACCTTCTTTTACCTTATTTGACCTTTTTTACCTTATATTTAACTTATTTACCTTGTGTGTACTCTCTTTTACCTTATATTTACTCTTATTTTACCTTCTATTTACCTTTTTTCTAACCTTATTTTACCTTCTGTATTCTGTTTGCCTTTTATTTACCCTCTTTGACCTTTTACTCAGGCCTAGGGGTTAGAGTGTCCGCCCTGAGATCGGTAGGTTGTGAGTTCAAACCCCGGGCGAGTCATACCAAATGACTTCCCTGCTTGGCACTCAGCATCAAGGGTTGGAATTGGAGGTTAAATCACCAAAAAATGTTCCCGGGCGTGGCCACCGCTGCTGCTCACTGCTCCCCTCACCTCCCAGGGGGTGATCGAGGGTGATGGGTCAAATGCAGAGAATAATTTCACCACACGTAGTGTGTGTGTGTGACAATCATTGATACTTTGACTTTAACTTCTTATTTAACGAATGTTGCTTTATATTTACCTTATTTAACTGTCTTTTGCTTTGTTTACATTTTGTATTCATTTTCTTACCTTTTATTTACTCTCTTTCACAGTCCTTTACCTTGTGTTACCTTCTATATTCCTTTTTAACTTTTTATTGACTTTTTATTTACCTTCTTTTACTTTTTATTTACCATCTATGACCATCTTTTACCTTGTTTAATCTTTTACTTTTAATATTCATTCTTTTACCTTTATTTACCTTTCACCTTATATATATATATATTTTTACCTTCAATATTAATTCTTTTACCATTTATCTACCTTTTTTTTATTTTTTTTATTCTATTTTTTAAACTATTTATTTACCTTCAATTTACAACATTTACCTTCTATGTACCTTCTTTGACCTCCTATTTAACTTATTTGACCATTTATGCATTTCTATTACCTTTTTTTTACCTTCAATATTAATTATTTTACCTTTATTTACCTTTTACTTTTACCTTTTATTTTTTACCTTCAGTACTCATTATTTTACCTTTTATCAACTTTTTTTTTTTTACTATTTATTTACCTTCTATTTACAACTTTTACCTTTTATTTACCTTTTTTAAAACTATTTATTTACCTTCTATTTACAACTTTTACCTTCTTTGTACCTTTTTTGACCTCCTATTTACCTTATTTTACCATTTATGCACTTTTATTACCTTTTTTTTTACCTTCAATATTAATAATTTGACCTTTTTACCTTTTACCTTTTTTTTTAAACCTTCAGTACTCATTATTTTACCTTTTATTGACCTTTTTTAAAACTATTTATTTACCTTCTATTTACAACTTTTACCTTTTATTTACCTTCTTTGACCTCCTATTTACCTTATTTTACCATTTCTGCACTTCTATTACCTTTTGTTTACCTTTTTATTTTATTTTTTTAACCTTCAATATTCCTTGTTTTACATTTCATTTACATTTGACCTTTTATCTATTTTTACTTTAAATATTCTTTCTTTTACCTTATTTTTTACCTTCTATTACATTTCATTTGCTACTTTTACCTTCTATTTACCTTCTTTGACCTCCTATTTGCCTTTTTGACCTTCCTTTTTACCCTTTTTTAACCATCTAATGCCTTTTATTTACCATAGTTTACCTTCTATTTAACATGCTGTGTTTATTATGCTGAAACACAATCATCAAAAACAAAAGTATTCCTTGTAATTTATCATTATTATTATTAATTATTATTATTATTATTATTAATATTATTATTATTAGTTGTTGTTCATTTCGACCCTGAAAGCAGTTTTATGGCAACTCCGAAGTAAATTGTGTGTGTGTGCGTGTGTGTGCGTGTGTATGCGTGTGTGCGTGTGTGTGTGTGTGTGTGCGTGTGTGTGTGTGTGTGTGTGTGTGTGTGTGCGTGTGTATGCGTGTGTGCGTGTGTGTGTGTGTGTGTGTGTGTGGTGTGTAAAAATAAAATGTGCGTGACATCTTTTTTGGACATGTTGGCTGAACGTCACCCAGTAATGTCTTCATCTGTTCCATGAATAGTCTGCAAGCGATACGTACAAATATAGATTTGGCTCTACCTGTTATCCCTGGCTCATAAACACTTTATAACGGGACTGTCTGCAAATGCAACTTGGTGCAGTAGATGGCAGCGTAACTCTTGTAGAGTGTTCAGACTCTACATTTTTCAAAACAACAAATGATTATGTAAAAAAAAAATGCCGTAATTGATTTCCATTACAATTGACAGTGATTTAGTTCTTCCTTTTACAGGTTAGCTAGCTAATTTTGCAGATGTACACTTTAGAGTCGTATAAATTGGTATGTGAATCCTTAGCATGAACAGCTTTTTTTCAATTTTGCAACCGTTTATCCCAGACTCATAAAACTTGGTACTTGACAGATAGGCTAACTTTTTTTTTGATGGTTTTCACTTTTTTAATACATTTTTTTTTACCTTTTTTTGCATCCGTACAACTTGGAGTCATATAAATTGGTTTGTGAAACATGCTAAATGTTAGCATGCTAACAATAGCATGCTGGCATTTTAACATTAGCATGAAAACTTATTTTTTAAAATATTACAACCTTTTACCCCAGAGTCATATAACTTGGTACCTGACACATGCTAACTTATTTTGGATAGTTTACACTTTTTTTTAATTTTTGTAATTTTTTTTTTAGCAAATTTTGCGGATGTACACATTAAAGTCATAAAAATTTGTTTTGTGAAACATGCTAACTGTTAGCATGCTAACATTAGCATGAAAACAGTTTTTTTTTCAATTTTTTAACCGTTAAATCCAGAGTCATACAACTTGGTACCCGACATATGCTAACTTTTTTTGGAACACTTTTTTTATATTTTTTTATAATTTTATTTTTTTAGCTAATTTTTCAGATGTACACTTTAGAGTCGTAGAAATTGGTATGTGAATCCTTAGCATGAACACCTTTTTTTTCAATTTTGCAACCGTTTATCCCAGACTCATATAACTTGGTACTTGACAGATAGACTAACTTTTTTTTTGATGGTTTTAACTTTTTTTATAAAAAATGTTTACCTTTTTTTGCATCCGTACAAGTTAGAGTCATATAAATTGGTTTGTGAAACATGCTAACTGTTAGCATGCTAAAAATAGCATGCTGGCATTTTAAAATTAGCATAAAAACTTTTATTTTATTAATTTTGCAACCGTTTACCCCAGTGTCATATAACTTGGTACCTGACATATGCAAACTGTTAGCATGCTAACTTTTTCAGATCGTTTACACTTTTTTAGCTAATTTCGCAGCCTTACAACTTGAGTCATATAAATTGGTTTGTGAAGCATGCTAACTGTTAGCATGCTAACAATAGCACGCTGGCATTTTAACATTAGCATGAAAACTTTTTTATTTTATTTTATTTTGAAACCGTTTACCCCAGTGTCATATAACTTGGTACCTGACATATGCTAACTGTTAGCATGCTAACGTTAGCATGCTAACTTTTTCAGATCGTTTACACTTTTTTAGCTAATTTCGCAGCCTTACAACTTGAGCCATATACATTGGTTTGTGAAACATGCTAACTGTTAGCATGCTAACAATAGCATGCTGGCATTTTAACATTAGCATGAAAACTTTTTTATTTTATTTTATTTTGCAACCGTTTACCCCAGTGTCATATAACTTGGTACCTGACATATGCTAACTGTTAGCATGCTAACATTAGCATGCTAACTTTTTCAGATCGTTTACACTTTTTTAGCTAATTTCGCAACCTTACAACTTGAGTCATATAAATTGGTTTGTGAAACATGCTAACTGTTAGCATGCTAACAATAGCATGCTGGCATTTTAACATTAGCATGAAAACTTTTTTTATTTTTTATTTTGCAACCGTTTACCCCAGTGTCATATAACTTGGTACCTGACATATGCAAACTGTTAGCATGCTAACTTTTTCAGATCGTTTACACTTTTTTAGCTAATTTCGCAGCCTTACAACTTGAGTCATATAAATTGGTTTGTGAAACATGCTAACTGTTAGCATGCTAACAATAGCACGCTGGCATTTTAACATTAGCATGGAAACCTTTATTTTTTTTAAATTTTGCAACCGTTTACCCCAGTGTCATATAACTTGGTACCTGACACATGGTAACTGTTAGCATGCTAACATTAGCATGCTAACTTTTTCAGATCATTTACACTTTGTTAGCTAATTTCGCAGCCTTACAACTTGAGTCATATAAATTGGTTTGTGAAACATGCTAACTGTTAGCATGCTAACAATAGCATGTTGGCATTTTAACATTAGCATGAAAACTTTTTTATTTTATTTTGCAACCGTTTACCCCAGTGTCATATAACTTGGTACCTGACATATGCTAACTGTTAGCATGCTAACGTTAGCATGCTAACTTTTTCAGATCGTTTACACTTTTTTAGCTAATTTCGCAGCCTTACAACTTCAGTCATATAAATTGGTTTGTGAAACATGCTAACTGTTAGTATGCTAACAATAGCATGCTGGCATTTTAACATTAGCATGAAAACTTTTTTATTTTATTTTATTTTGCAAACGTTTACCCCAGTGTCATATAACTTGGTACCTGACATATGTTAACTGTTAGCATGCTAACATTAGCATGCTAACTTTTTCAGATCGTTTACATTTTTTTTAGCTAATTTCGCAACCTTACAACTTGAGTCATATAAATTGGTTTGTGAAACATGCTAACTGTTAGCATGCTAACAATAGCACGCTGGCATTTTAACATTAGCATGGAAACTTTTATTTTTTTTAAATTTTGCAACCGTTTACCCCAGTGTCATATAACTTGGTACCTGACACATGGTAACTGTTAGCATGCTAACATTAGCATGCTAACTTTTTCAGATCATTTACACTTTGTTAGCTAATTTCGCAGCCTTACAACTTGAGTCATATAAATTGGTTTGTGAAACATGCTAACTGTTAGCATGCTAACAATAGCATGCTGGCATTTTAACATTAGCATGAAAACTTTTTTATTTTATTTTATTTTGCAACCGTTTACCCCAGTGTCATATAACTTGGTACCTGACATATGTTAACTGTTAGCATGCTAACATTAGCATGCTAACTTTTTCAGATCATTTACACTTTTTTAGCTAATTTCGCAGCCTTACAACTTGAGTCATATAAATTGGTTTGTGAAACATGCTAACTGTTAGCATGCTAACAATAGCATGTTGGCATTTTAACATTAGCATGAAAACTTTCATTTTTTTAAATTTTGCAACCGTTTACCCCAGTGTCATATAACTTGGTACCTGACATATGCTAACTGTTAGCATGCTAACATTAGCATGCTAACTTTTCCAGATCGTTTACACTTTTTTAGCTAATTCCGCAGCCTTACAACTTGAGTCATATAAATTGGTTTGTGAAACATGTTAACTGTTAGCATGCTAACAATAGCATGTTGGCATTTTAACATTAGCATGAAAACTTTCATTTTTTAAATTTTGCAACCGTTTACCCCAGTGTCATATAACTTGGTACCTGACATATGCTAACTGTTAGCATGCTAACATTAGCATGCTAACTTTTTCAGATCGTTTACACTTTTTTAGCTAATTTCGCAACCTTACAACTTGAGTCATATAAATTGGTTTGTGAAGCATGCTAACTGTTAGCATGCTAACAATAGCAGGCTGGCATTTTAACATTAGCATGAAAACTTTTTTATTTTATTTTATTTTGCAACCGTTTACCCCAGTGTCATATAACTTGGTACCTGACATATGCTAACTGTTAGCATGCTAACGTTAGCATGCTAACTTTTTCAGATCGTTTACACTTTTTTAGCTAATTTCGCAGCCTTACAACTTCAGTCATATAAATTGGTTTGTGAAACATGCTAACTGTTAGTATGCTAACAATAGCATGCTGGCATTTTAACATTAGCATGAAAACTTTTTTATTTTATTTTATTTTGCAACCGTTTACCCCAGTGTCATATAACTTGGTATCTGACATATGCAAACTGTTAGCATGCTAACATTAGCATACTAACTTTTTCAGATCGTTTACACTTTTTTAGCTAATTTCGAAGCCTTACAACTTGAGTCATATAAATTGGTTTGTGAAACATGCTAACTGTTAGCATGCTAACAATAGCATGCTTGCATTTTAACATTAGCATGAAAACTTTTTTATTTTATTTTATTTTGCAACCGTTTACCCCAGTGTCACGTAACTTGGTACCTGACATATGCTAACTATTAGCATGCTAACTTTTAGCATGCTAACATTAGGCATGCTAACTTTTTCAGATCGTTTACACTTTTTTGGCTAATTTCGCAGCCTTACAACTTGAGTCATATAAATTGGTTTGTGAAGCATGCTAACTGTTAGCATGCTAACAATAGCATGTTGGCATTTTAACATTAGCATGAAAACTTTCATTTTTTTAAATTTTGCAACCGTTTACCCCAGTGTCATATAACTTGGTACCTGACATATGCTAACTGTTAGCATGCTAACATTAGCATGCTAACTTTTTCAGATCGTTTACACTTTTTTAGCTAATTTCGCAGCCTTATAACTTGAGTCATATAAATTGGTTTGTGAAACATGCTAACTGTTAGCATGCTAACAATAGCATGCTGGCATTTTAACATTAGCATGAAAACTTTTTTTTTTTTTTTAAATTTTGCAACCGTTTACCCCAGTGTCATATAACTTGGTACCTGACATATGCTAACTGTTAGCATGCTAACGCTAGCATGCTACATTTTCCAGATTTTTTTACACATTTTTAGCTAATTTCGCAGCCTTACAGTCACCCTAGAGTTAGGTAAAGCATGCATGACAAACGCAAACTTGTCGTTCCGAATTTCCCCCGACCCTACGAGTACAATTCCTGCTCGCAGTTGTCGGAAGCCGCCGTCGCACTTTCAACTCTCTCGACTTTCCCTCAAGGTTGTCGCGCTCGTAAATTTTACCGCGGCGTGAAACAGAAGATAGCTTCCCAGGAAGGCGGCGGTTTTTTTTTTTCTTTTTCTGAATCACCGTAGCCCTTTTTAGTGCCGCACCCGCAGCCGCCACGGCCGTGTCACCGAAGCCGCGCCAGGCTACGTGTTTATGTGCGTGTATTTAGTGGCGGTACCATGACTTATGTGCTCGTGACGGCGAAAGGAAAGCGACAACAATTAGGAGACAAGATTAACATGCAGCTGACGGCGAGGTTTTCACCGGCGAGTGCCAGCGAATAAACGCCGGCGGGCGGGGGGGGGGTCGCGCCATTCCCCGAATTCCACCGGGGCCTGATCCGGTGTCAGGTGGTCCGAGCCCCTCGGTCTTGGGAAAGGTTATCCAGCGGGGCCAGAAACAAGAATACGAGGGCCCCGATAAAGACAGCTGGAGTCTAATCTGGCGTCCAGGCTGGTCAGTAACTCTGCACCGGCAAGCTCGCCGTCACCTGCTCGCGGCGTGCGAGCCAACATGTGTCACGGTTCTGACAATTCTCTGATTACCAGGAATTACCGTTTAAAAAAATAAAAATACAAATTATATTGCTTTTTTTAATCCAATTTTTGAACCGCCCCGCCATCAAATGTTTAAGCTATCAGTATTTATATACCAGAAAAAAATCCAAAATTTTCAGTTTTTTTTCGTCACATTTATTCCCGAAAAAAAAATGCCAGCGTGCTAACATTAGCATGCTAATTTAAAAAAAAAATAGTTTTACACTTTTTAACTCATTTTGCAGCTGTACACCCCAGTTATATAACTTAGTAATTGACATGTGCTAATTGTTAGCATGCTAACATTAGCATGAAAACCTTTTTTTTCAATTTTGCAACCGTTTAACCCAGACAAATTTTTTTGATGGTTTTCACTTTGTTTGTTTTTTTAGCTAATTTTGCAGCCGTACACCTTAGAGTCATATAAATTGGTTTGTGAAACATGCTAACAATAGCATTACAATAGCAATAAACTTTTTAACTCATTTTGCAGCTGTACACCCCAGTTATATAACTTAGTAATTGACATGTGCTAATTGTTAGCATGTTAACATTAGCATGAAAACCTTTTTTTCAATTTTGCAACCGTTTACCCCAGACTAATTTTTTTGATGGTTTTCACTTTGTTTTTGTTTTTTTTTAGCTAATTTTGCAGCCGTACACCATATAAATTGGTTTGTGAAACATGCTAACTGTTAGCATGCTAACAATAGCATTACAATAGCAATACACTTCTTAACTCATTTCGCAACTGTACACCCCAGTTATACAACTTAGTAATTGACATGTGCTAATTGTCAACATGCTAACATTAGCATGAAAACCTTTTTTTCAAGTTTGCAACCGTTTACCCAAGAGTAATTTTTTTGATGGTTTTCACATTTTTTGTTTTTTTTTAGCTAATTTTGCAGCCGTACACCTTAGAGTCATATACATAGGTTTGTGAAACATGCTAACTGTTAGCATGCTAACAATAGCAATAAACTTTTTAACTCATTTTGCAGCTGTACACCCCAGTTATATAACTTAGTAATTGACAAGTGCTAATCGTTAGCATGCTAACATTAGCATGAAAACCTTTTTTTAAAATTTTGCAACCGTTTACCCCAGACTCATTTTTTTGATGGTTTTCACTTTGCTTGTTTTTTTTAGATAATTTTGCAGCCGTACACCTTAGAGTCATATACATTGGTTTGTGAAACATGCTAACTGTTAGCATGCTAACAATAGCATTACAATAGCAATGTTGGGACGGTATAGCTCGGTTGGTAGAGTGGCCGTGCCAGCAACTTGAGAGTTGCAGGTTCGATCCCCGCTTCCGCCATCCTGGTCACTGCCGTTGTGTCCTTGGGCAAGACACTTTACCCACCTGCTCCCAGTGTCACCCACACTGGTTTAAATGTAACTTAGATATTGGGTTTCACAATGTAAAGCGCTTTGAGTCACTTGAGAAAAAGCGCTATATAAATGTAATTCACTTCACTTCACTTCACTTCAATACACTTTTTAACTAATTTTTCACCTGTACACCCCAGTTGTATAACTTAGTAATTGACATGTGCTAATTGTTAGTATGCTAACATTAGCATGAAAACCTTTTTTTTTCAATTTTACAACCGTTTACCCAGACTAATTTTTTTGATGGTTTTCACTTTGTTTTGTTTTTTAGCTAATTTTGCAGCCGTACACCTTAGAGTCATATAAATTGGTTTGTAAAACATGCTAACTGTTAGCATGCTAACAATAGCATTACAATAGCAATAAACTTTTTAACTCATTTTGCAGCTGTACACCCCAGTTATACAACTTAGTAATTGACATGTGCTAATTGTTAGCATGCTAACATTAGCATGAAAACCTTTTTTTCAATTTTGCAACCGTTTACCCCAGACTCATTTTTTTGATGATTTTCACTTTGTTTGTTTTTTTTTTAGCTAATTTTGCAGCCGTACACCTTAGAGTCATATAAATTGGTCCGTGTCGGGGGGAAAAGATTGCATTTTTTTGTGTGTTTAAGTGTTAAAAAAAATCATACACTGCTTTTATTTACTTTTTACTTTTATAAGTGGGACCCTTTTGGATCCCCAAGTATTTTAGTGGGATTTTTTTTTAAACTGCCTTTCCTAAGAACATTATGATGAATCAAAATCAATAATCAATGATACAAATGACCTGTTTGAGGATCCAATTACTTCACATTAAATTTTTCGGGGGGGAAAAGATTGCATTTTTTGTGTGTTTGCCATAAAAAAAACAAAGTGTTCAATGACAAAAACGACATTTGGTGTGAAGTAATTGGTGCATTAAATAGGTAAAAAAATAACAACATTGATTTTGTTGAGGAATTAAAGTTTTTTTGGATTTAAAAAAAAATCACACCGAAGGTCTTGGGGATCCAAAAGGGTCCCACTGATAAAAGTGTTAAAACAAATCATAAACTGCTTTTATTTACTTTTTTACTTTTATGAGTGGGACCCTTTTGGGTCCCCAAGTATTTTAGTGGGATTTTTTTAAAACTGCCTTTGCTCAGAACATTATAACGAAACAAAATGAATAATCAATGATGCAAATTATTGACCTGTTTGAGGCTCCAATTACTTCACATCAAATTTTCCACTTTGAAATTTTTTCGGGGGGAAAAGATTGCATTTTTTGTGTGTTTGCCATAAAAAAACACAGTGTTCTATGACAAAAACAACATTTGATGTGAAGTAATTGGTGCCTTAAATAGGGAAAAAAAATAACAACTTTGATTTTGTTGATTTTTTTTGAGGAATTAATCATTTTTTGGATAAAAAAAAAAAATCACACCAAAGGTCTTGGGGATCCAAAAATGATAAAAGTGTTAAAACAAATCATACACTGCTTTTATTTACTTTTTCACTTTTATAAATGGGACCCAAAGGGTCCCCAAGTATTTTAGTGGGATTTTTTTAAACTGCCTTTGCTCAGAACATTATAATGAATCAAAATCAATAATCAATTATAAGAATTATTGACCTTTTTGAGGCTCCAATTACTTCACATCAAACTTTACACTTTGAAATTTTTTCGGGGGGAAAAGATTGCATTTTTTTGTGTGTTTGCCATAAAAAAAAACACAGTGTTCTATGACAAAAACAACATTTGATGTGAAGTAATTGGTGCCTTGAATAGGGAAAAAAAATAACAACAATTTTTTTTGAGGAATTAATCATTTTTTGGATAAAAAAAAAAAATCACACCAAAGGTCTTGGGGATCCAAAACTGATAAAAGTGTTAAAACAAATCATACACTGCTTTTTTTTTTATTTTTATTTTTTAACTTTTTTACTTTTATAAGTGGCACCCTTTTGGATCCCCAAGTATTTTAGTGGGATTTTTTTAAAACTGCCTTTGCTCAGAACATTATAATGAATCAAAATCAATAATCAATTATAAGAAATATTGACCTTTTTGAGGCTCCAATTACTTCACATCAAATTTTCCACTTTGACATTTTTTCACGGGGAAATTATTTTTTTTGTGTTTACCATAAAAACCCCCAAAGTGTTCTATGACAAAAACAACATTTGATGTGAAGTAATTGGTGCCTTAAATAGGGAAAAAAATAACAATTTTGATTTTGTTGATTTTTTTTGAGGAATTAATCATTTTTTGGATAAAAAAAAAAATCACACCAAAGGTCTTGGGATCCAAAACTGATAAAAGTGTTAAAACAAATCATACACTGCTTTTTTAAAAAAAACTTTTTTACTTTTATAAGTGGGACCCTTTTTGATCCCCAAGTATTTTAGTGGGATTTTTTTTAAACTGCCTTTGCTCAGAACATTATAATGAATTAATATCAATAATCAATTATAAGAATTATTGACCTGTTTGAGGCTCCAATTACTTCACATCAAACTTTCCACTTTGAAATTTTTTCGGGGGGAAAAGATTGCATTTTTTGTGTTTGCCATAAAAAAAACAAAGTGTTCTATGACAAAAACGACATTTGATGTGAAGTAATTGGTGCCTTGAATAGGTAAAAAAATACCAACTTTGATTTTGTTGATTTTTTTTGAGGAATTAAAAAAGTTTTGGATTAAAAAAAAAAATCACACCAAAGGTCTTGGGGATCCAAAAGGGTCCCACTGATAAAAGTGTTAAAAAAAAACATACATCGCTTTTATTTATTCTTTTTACTTTTATGAGTGGGACCCTTTCGGGTCCCCAAGTATTTTAGTGGGATTTTTTTTAAACCGCCTTTGCTCAGAACATTATAATGAATCAAAATCAGTAATCAATTATAAGAATTATTGACCTGTTTGAGGCTCCAATTACTTCACATCAAATTTTTCAATTTGAAATTTTTTGGGGGGGAAAAGATTGCATTTTTTGTGTGTTTGCCATAAAAAAAACAAAGCGTTCTATGACAAAAACGACATTTGATGTGAAGAAACTGGTGCCTTGAATAGGTAAAAAATAACAACTTTGATTTTGTTGATTTTTTTTGAGGAATTAAAAATTTTTTGGATAAAAAAAATAAATAAATCACACCAAAGGTCTTGGGGATCCAAAAGGGTCCCACTAAAAAAAGTGTTAAAAAAATCATTCATTGCTTTTATTTATTCTTTTTACTTTTATGAGTGGGACCCTTTACGATCCCCAAGTATTTTAGTGGGATTTTTTTTAAACTGCCTTTACTCAGAACATTATAACGAATCAAAATCAATAATCAATTATAAGAATTATTGACCTTTTTGAGGCTCCAATTACTTCACATCAAATTTTCCACTTTGAAATTTTTTCAGGGGGAAAAGATTGCATTTTTTGTGTGTTTGCCATAAAAAAAACAAAGTGTTCTATGACAAAAACGACATTTGATGTGAAGTAATTGGTGCCTTGAATAGGTAAAAAAATAACAATTTTGATTTTGTTGATTTTTTTTGAGGAATTAAAAAAGTTTTGGATTAAAAAAAAAAAAATCACACCAAAGGTCTTGGGGATCCAAAAGGGCCCACTGATAAAAGTGTTAAAAAAAAACATACATTGCTTTTATTTATGCTTTTTACTTTTATGAGTGGGACCCTTTCGGGTCCCCAAGTATTTTAGTGGGATTTTTTTTAAACCGCCTTTGCTCAGAACATTATAATGAATCAAAATCAGTATTCAATTATAAGAATTATTGACCTGTTTGAGGCTCCAATTACTTTACATCAAATTTTTCAATTTGAAATTTTTTTTGGGGGGAAAAGATTGCATTTTTTGTGTGTTTGCCATAAAAAAACCAAAGTGTTCTATGACAAAAACGACATTTGATGTGAAGAAACTGGTGCCTTGAATAGGTAAAAAATAACAACTTTGATTTTGTTGATTTTTTTTTAGGAATTAAATTTTTTTTGGATAAAAAAAATAAATAAATCACACCAAAGGTCTTGGGGATCCAAAAGGGTCCCACTGATAAAAGTGTTGAAAAAAACATACATTGCTTTTATTTATTCTTTTTACTTTTATGAGCGGGACCCTTCTGGGTCCCCAAGTATTTTAGTGGGATTTTTTTTAAACCGCCATTGCTCAGAACATTATAACGAATCAAAATTAATTGTAAGAAATATTGACCTTTTTGAGGCTCCAATTATTTCACATCAAATTTTCCAATTTGAAATTTTTTCGGGGGGAAAAGATTGCATTTTTTTGTGTTTGCCATAAAAAAACCAAAGTGTTCTATGACAAAAACAACATTTGATGTGAAGTAATTGGTGCCTTGAATAGGTAAAAAATAACAACTTTGATTTTGTTGATTTTTTTTGAGGAATTAAACATTTTTTGGATAAAAAAAAAAAAAAACTCACACCAAAGGTCTTGGGGATCCAAAAGGGTCCCACTGATAAAATAGTTAAAAAAATCATACATTGCTTTTATTTATTCTTTTTACTTTTATGAGTGGGACCCTTTCGGGTCCCCAACTATTTTAGTGGGATTTTTTTTAAACTGCCATTGCTCAGAACATTATAACGAATCAAAATCAGTAATCAATTATAATAATTATTGACCTGTTTGAGGCTCCAATTACTTCACATCAAATTTTCCACTTTGACATTTTTTCACGGGGAAATTATTTTTTGTGTGTTTACCATAAAAAAAACCAAAGTGTTCTATGACAAAAACAACATTTGATGTGAAGTAATTGGTGCCTTGAATAGGTAAAAAAATAACAACTTTGATGTTGTTGATTTTTTTTGAGGAATTAAACATTTTTTGGATAAAAAAAAAAATCACACCAAAGGTCTTGGGGATCCAAAAGGGTCCCACTGATAAAAGTGTTAAAAAAAATCATACATTGCTTTTATTTATTGTTTTTACTTTTATGAGTGGGACCCTTTTGGATCCCCAAGTATTTTAGTGGGATTTTTTAAAAACTGCCTTTGCTCAGAACATTATAATGAATCAAAATCAGTAATCAATTATAAGAATTATTGACCTGTTTGAGGCTCCAATTACTTTACATCAAATTTTTCAATTTGAAATTTTTTTTGGGGGAAAAGATTGCATTTTTTGTGTGTTTGCCATAAAAAAACCAAAGTGTTCTATGACAAAAACGACATTTGATGTGAAGAAACTGGTGCCTTGAATAGGGAAAAAATAACAACTTTGATTTTGTTGATTTTTTTTGAGGAATTAAACATTTTTTGGATAAAAAAAATAAATAAATCACACCAAAGGTCTTGGGGATCCAAAAGGGTCCCACTGATAAAAGTGTTTAAAAAATCATACATTGCTTTTATTTATTGTTTTTACTTTTATGAGTGGGACCCTTTCGGGTCCCCAAGTATTTTAGTGGGATTTTTTTTAAACTGCCATTGCTCAGAACATTATAATGAATCAAAATCAGTAATCAATTATAAGAATTATTGACCTGTTTGAGGCTCCAATTACTTCACATCAAATTTTTCAATTTGAAAATTTTTTGGGGGGAAAAGATTGCATTTTTTGTGTGTTTGCCATAAAAAAACAAAGTGTTCTATGACAAAAATGACATTTGGTGTGAAGTAATTGGTGCCTTAAATAGGTAAAAAATAACAACATTGTTGAGAAATTAAAGTTTTTTTGGATTAAAAAGAAAATCACACCAAAGGTCTTGGGGATCCAAAAGGGTCCCACTGATAAAAGTGTTAAACAAATCATACATTGATTGTATTTATTTGGGTGGGACCCTTATAGATCCCCAAAAAGAGAAACGCTCTGATGGTGGAACGTTGAAATTGAATGAAGCTGTCTTGGACTAGAGATTTTCATAGTCTAATCGGATTTGTTAGACTTTGCCCGTAGTCCACAATCAGTGGCGGTGTTTTTCTTCAAAAGAGAAATAAACAGATGGTAAAATCCTAGTGACGGAGCTGATCTCAGTGCCATCCGAACCGACGTGAGGGCTTTAGCACCAAGACTCTCCACGTGAGATTGTGAAATCCCCTGAAAGTAACGGAGCAAGAGGTTACGCTTGAGGAAACAGAACTTCCTCCAGGGTCAATCATGTCTGTAATGTTAATGTGCAAAACAGATCGAGTCCCAGACCTCGGGGGACCAGTTCTTGGTCGACTCTGAAATCACAGTTTGTGTGACAAGTCAAGGTGAACCTCTGATGTTGGCCCTGAACCTCTCACCATGTCTGTTCAGATCTTTACTCCAGAACCGAAGACTGGAGCTAGGAACTTTTTGATCAGTTCGTCAGTCCGGGTCAGACTAGACCCACTTAGTTAAACCCTATCACTGTTAATGTCCACAAAGTCCTCCCAGAAGCGTGGAAGGGAAAACGTTGCTCACAGGTTCTTGTTGTTTGAGAACCTTCTAGAACCCAGTTAATCAACAGCAGCTGTCAGCGGGGTGAAGGGACGCTCACAGAGTTCAAACCTCAGTTTTAAATTTACCCTTAGGGATGAGCCTGAAGCTGTCCCACTTGTCAGCATCCTCCATCCTACTTCTTGGTGTTACTTCCTGTGGACACCTCCAAGGTCATCTTCAGCTCCCGGTTTCTGCTCATGAGGAACGAAGCGATTAGCGGCATGCTACTTCTGTTTCTCAACCTGGTTGATCTGGTCAGAGTTTCGGAGTTCAATCAGTCCAGTTTTATTTTGTGCAGCCCTCAATCACAAATGCTTCAAAAGGTTTCACAAACTCACAACAACAACAACCCACATCCGGGTAAGGAAAACCCCCAAAAGGGAAGGGACCCCCAGAACTGGGGGTCCAGTTTATCCAGAAACCAGCAAATAGTCATGTGGGAGATCTTCTTCCAGTCTCATCCAGTCCGCTATGCAGAGATGTCTTAGAGCTGTGCATGGAAGAGTGGTCCATCTTTGGTCTCACTTTGGGTCCAAACTGGTTCCTCTCCAGAAATTAATATTGGCCACCTGGTATCTTCTCCGGGCAGGACAGAGCAGGAAAGAGAAGCAGCAGGTCAACTGGTCTAAAACGGAGTCTATTCAAAGGCTAGATCAGATGAGTTTTAAGGTGGGACTTACTGTAAATTCCGGACTATAAGCTTCTACTATTTTCCCACGCTTTGATCCCTGCGGCTAATTTATAGATGTTTCTTTGCTAACGGCTATAATGTCTTATGCTCAAAAGTTTTCAACAAACCCAAGCAGAGACACAACAATGGTGAGTTTCGGTTTGTGCTACGGCGCCGTCTTTTGGACGAGTTTGCTCACTGCAGGTGTTGCGGGTTGAAAATGTACTTCCTGTTGTAATGCCTTGAACCGGAAGTAAAACCGTCCATAGCGTTTTTACTCGTATGGGTTTTTCATTCAGCACTCCAAGCAACGTTTTTAGGTTTTACAATATAACTAAAACAATTCTTACTTACTAAACCGTCCCATGTGTGATGTCTGCAGGAGTGTTTTCATGCATATTTGTATCTGCCATCGTAATGTAATCAAGCTAACATCATTAGCATTAGCTAAAATGCTAACAGGTTCACAAGTGTCTTTGTTGGTATTATTAACTTACAATGGCAATCTTTTTGTATTGTTTCAGTTTCACAAATTCTTCAGTGAATTTACCAAAACGTCACCGCGGAGTTATTGAGTCTGTTTAGCAGTCTTGCGCAGCTAGTGGGTCCATGACGATGACTTCTGTTTTGTTTGATCAGCCGTTTTACTGCCATTTTCACAGACACCGTTTGGAAACAATTAAGGTATAAAAATAAACATTTACTACATATTTTTGTGTAAATAAGTCATTTCACAACGTTTATATCTGCGGTTTATAGTCCGGGGCGGCAGATACGGTATTTTCCAGACTATAGAGCGCACTATATATATAAGCCACACCCACTAAATTTTAGAAGAAAAACATATTTTTTCAATATATTACACATAAACATTGTATATATAACATACAGTACAGGCCAAAAGTTTGGACACACCTTCTCAATCAATGCATTTTCTTTATTTTCATGACTATTTACATTGTAGATTGTCACTGAAGGCATCACAACTATGAATGAACACATGTGGAGTTATGTACTTAACAAAAAAAAGGTGAAATAACTGAAAACAGGTTTTATATTGTAGTTTCTTCAAAATAGCCACCCTTTGCTCTGATTACTGCTTTGCACACTCTTGGCATTCTCTCCATGAGCTTCAATTCAAGCACACCTGTGAAGTGAAAAACAATTTCGGGTGACTACCCCTTGAAGTTCATGGAGAGAATGCCAAGAGTGTGCAAAGCAGTAATCAGAGCAAAGGGTGGCTATTTTGAAGAAACTAGAATATAAACAACGTTTTCACTTATTTCACCTTTTTTTGTTAAGTACATAACTCCACATGTGTTCATTCATAGTTTTGATGCCTTCAGTGACAATCTACAATGTAAATAGTCATGAAAATAAAGAAAATGCATTAAATGAGAAGGTGTGTCCAAACTTTTGGCCTGTACTGTATTTTATAAATAATAATATATATAATACATAAATAATAAATACATGCAAATACACAATAATATTTATCATATGATATTATTATAAAGTATAACCATGTAATAATTGTTGTATGATAATTTTATAAATTAATATTAATCATAATAATATTATATAGTGAATAAGTCTATATTATTATATATTGTTATATTTATAATAATTATAATACAATTAATTAAAATACATGTTAATTATTAATGATTTATGATTTTAAATTTTTTATTCATTTTATTAACATTAATTAATTTATATTAATTTGCATTTTGATGAATCGCAGTGAGCGTTTCCATGGGCACAAAATGCCGGTAGTACACACAAAAATCTCATTTTAATAAGGCGGTCTGCACCTGTTATCAATTATACTTGCAGTCTTAGTACAAACCCCGTTTCCACATGAGTTGGGAAATTGTGTTAGATGTAAATATAAACGGAATACAATGATTTGCAAATAATTTTCAACCCATATTCAGTTGAATATGCTACAAAGACAACATATTTGATGTTCAAACTGATGAACATTTTTTTTTTGCAAATAATCATTAACTTTAGAATTTGATGCCAGCAACACGTGACAAAGAAGTTGGGAAAGGTGGCAAAAAAGACTGAGAAAGTTGAGGAATGCTCATCAAACACTTATTTGGAACATCCCACAGGTGAACAGGCAAATTGGGAACAGGTGGGTGCCATGATTGGGTATAAAAGTAGATTCCATGAAATGCTCAGTCATTCACAAACAAGGATGGGGCGAGGGTCACCACTTTGTCAACAAATGCGTGAGCAAATTGTTGAACAGTTTAAGAAACACCTTTCTCAACCAGCTATTGCAAGGAATTTAAGGATTTCACCATCTACGGTCCGTAATATCATCAGAGGGTTCAGAGAATCCGGAGAAATCACTGCACGTAAGCAGCTAAGCCCGTGACCTTCGATCCCTCAGGCTGTACTGCATCAACAAGCGACATCAGTGTGTGAAGGATATCACCACATGGGCTCAGGAACACTTCAGAAACCCACTGCCAGTAACTACAGTTGGTCGCTACATCTGTAAGTGCAAGTTAAAACTCTCCTATGCAAGGCGAAAACCCTTTATCAACAACACCCACAAATGCCGTCGGCTGCACTGGGCCTGAGCTCATCTAAGATGGACTGATACAAAGTGGAAAAGTGTTCTGTGGTCTCACGAGTCCACATTTCAAATTGTTTTTGGAAACTGTGGACGTCGTGTCCTCCGGACCAAAGAGGAAAAGAACCATCCGGATTGTTATAGGCGCAAAGTTGAAAAGCCAGCATCTGTGATGGTATGGGGGTGTATTAGTGCCCAAGACATGGGTAACTTACACATCTGTGAAGGCGCCATTAATGCTGAAAGGTACATACAGGTTTTGGAGCAACATATGTTGCCATCCAAGCAACGTTACCATGGACGCCCCTGCTTATTTCAGCAAGACAATGCCAAGCCACGTGTTACATCAACGTGACTTCATAGTAAAAGAGTGTGGGTACTAGACTGGCATGCCTGTAGTCCAGACCTGTCTCCCATTGAAAATGTGTGCTGCATTATGAAGGCTAAAAAACCACAAGGGAGACCCCCGGACTGTTGAACAACTTAAGCTGTACATCAAGCAAGAATGGGAAATAATTCCACCTGAGAAGCTTCAAAAATGTGTCTCCTCAGTTCCCAAACGTTTACTGAGTGTTGTTAAAAGGAAAGGCCATGTAACACAGTGGTGAACATGCCCTTTCCCAACTACTTTGGCACGTGTTGCAGCCATGAAATTCTAAGTTAATTATTATTTGCAAAAAAAAAAAAAAGTTTATGAGTTTGAACATCAAATATGTTGTCTTTGTAGTGCATTCAATTGAATATGGGTTGAAAAGGATTTGCAAATCATTGTATTCAGTTTATATTTACATCTAACACAATTTCCCAACTCATATGGAAACGGGGTTTGTAGATCACACGCTATTTCATAGTTTGTACACTCTGTCTAGGACCGGCACTGACGCAGTACGCCACTGGGGGACAATGAGGCGACAGCGGCGCGACCCGCGACCCCCCGACGGGAGGGCCGGCATCAAACCTGCGCATTTCATCACTACACGCACACGCCTGCAGTGCTGACTACGAGATAAGTCATACACAACATTTCTAACACTCGCACACACACCCGTGCGCTACAAGTGAGCTATGTAGACGGTAGCTAGCGCGGGCGCATCGAGAGTTAGCGCATTTGTCAGTAAAAGTGTCAACACACACACACACACACACACACACACACACACACACACACACACACACACACACACACACACACACACACACACACACACACACGCACACACTCAAACAAAAACACCTGCTGCCCCTTTTGTTTAAGGAGCTAATTAGCGCTGGCTCTCGCTAGTGAGAGAGCCATTGTAGCATTAGCACGTTGAGTCACTTTAGCGCCGTGACACTTTAGCTCTGTTGTGTGTGTGTGTGTGTGTGTGTGTGTGTGTTCTGTTCGCTCTGTTTACACAGTCACCCTTAGGGGACCTCTGGCGGTATGGGGACAAAAAAACAGGCCCCCTAAATCAGGGGTCCCCAACACTGGCCGCGGCACAAGAATAATTATCATTATAATTTTTTTGTTTTAATTTAAAAAAAAAAATTAAATCAACATAAAAAACACAAGATACTAGGGATGTCCGATAATGGCTTTTTGCCGATATCCGATATTCCGATATTGTCCAACTCTTTAATTACAGATACCGATATCAACCGATACCGATATCAACCGATACCGATATATACAGTCGTGGAATTAACACATTATTATGCCTAATTTGGACAACCAGGTATGGTGAAGATAAGGTCCTTCTGAAAAAAATAAAATAAAACAAAATAAGATAAATAAATTAAAAACGTTTTCTTGAATAAAAAAGAAAGTAAAACAATATAAAAACAGTTACATAGAAACTAGTAATGAATGAAAATGAGTAAAATTAACTGTTAAAGGTTAGTACTATTAGTGGACCAGCAGCACGCACAATCATGTGTGCTTACGGACTGTATCCCTTGCAGACTGTATTGATATATATTGATATATAATGTAGGAACCAGAATATTAATAACAGAAAGAAACAACCCTTGAGTGTGAATGAGTGTAAATGGGGGAGGGAGGTTTTTGGGGTTGGTGCACTAATTGTAAGTGTATCTTGTGTTTTTTTTGTTGATTTAATTAAAAAAACAAACAAACAAAAAAAAAAAAAACGATAATAAAAAAAACGATACCGATAATTTCCAATATTACATTTTAACGCATTTATCGGCCGATATTATCGGACATCTCTACACAAAAGGGTTGTTTCTTTATGTTATTAATATTCTGGTTCCTACATTATACATCAATATAGATCAATACAGTCTGCAAGGGATACAGTCCGTAAGCACACATGATTGTATTTTTTTATGACAAAAAATTAAAAAAATAAATAAATAAATAAACCCCCCCCCTCCCCCGGGTCCTTGGGACAAATTTTCAATCGTTACAAAAAGGTTGGGGACCACTGCCCTAAAGGGAAACCTTTTTAAATGATAGTCAGATCCATTCTGAGGATGCCTAAGGGATTTTTAAGCTTTGGCCCGTTAAAACATGTTTACTGGTTAGTTTGAGTGTGAGACATTTGCACAGCAGCCCCCTGATCGGGCTGTAGCTGGGTTAGGTGTCCATTGAAGTTCTATGTGTACAACCGCATTACGGCCTACAAAAAGGAGATTGCAGGTAAAATAGTAGATGAAGAGATAATCAGCAAGAGTTTTTTTATGTTCTTTATGTTCAATGTTGTTAAAAATAAAAGTTTAAATGAGTTTGTATTTTTATTTCTTTGGTTTAAGGTAAAATAAGATAATCCTTTATTGATCCCACGACAGGGAAATGTGGGTTACTTTGTTTACGTGTTTCAAATATTGGTAAAAGAGAAAATTTATTTTCTTGAAAAGTGAAACATTTGTTATCCTGGCATTAATAGTACTGTGATTCTGTATGGTATCAAATGTAGATACTTTTTCTTATGCTTTCTAAACTCTCTCTCTCTCTATGTCCACTACTTGCTGTACATATCCTACCAAGTCAGTCCTACACTGTTTCAATGTCCATTTCTCTGATGATGCAATTGTTGATGACAATTGCACCCCGGATTATAAATAATGTAAATAATTAAATGTATATACCCTGATGATTATCTTGTGTGATGACTGTATTATAATGATAGTATCTATCTGTATCATGAATCAATTTAAGTGGACCCCGACTTAAACAAGTTGAAAAACTTATTCGGGTGTTACCATTTAGTGGTCAATTGTACGGAATATGTACTTCACTGTGCAACCTACTAATAAAAGTCTCAATCAATCAATCAATCAATCCATCCTTAGTTAAAACTAATATATTTTTCCAAAAACAAAATCTGGTTTAGTGTTCCTTAGGATGACATTTTCATACAGCATGATTATAAAACATTATTACCTTAAAATATGATTCACATTCAGAATTTTCCATCCTTCCATATATGGTAGTTGGAGTTGCAGACAACTTCATTACTGCTAAATAGCAGTTTTCAGTCATGTCACAGAAGATGCAGGATTTGCTTTACCATTTAAGTGGTGAAACTTCCTATAAGAGGACAGCTGTAGTGCTGTATTCTGAGGATCATGTCATATTTCATTTGAACTTTTTTTTTTTTTTAAATCGTCCTCAGTAGTCACGTACAAATTTGTGTGAATTATGCAAAATTATTTAAATTTGGTCCCCATGAACCATATCAACTCTTTTTCCCCAGGGTCCCCAGTAAGAATGATCAGCACATGACTTCATCAATCCAGAGATTTAAAGACGTGTATGAGCTAACTGGGCAGTGGACATTTTACCTAATTTTTTTTATGCCTCCACTACCTGTAGAAAGGGTGGTGCCCACAAGTGATGATCAAAAACTTGGTCCCCATTCCAAATGATAACCAGTATGTGTGTGTGTGTGTGTGTGTAGAATGTTCGCAACTTCTACAAAGTGCTCCTAGAGCATGAAAGTCAATTAAAAAAAACATGGCCGCCCTGGAGCATTATTGCTAGTCACGCTAAAGCAAAGGTGTCCAAAGTACTAGTTTTTGGGAAAATATTGCATATTTTGTGTTTGCCGTATTAAAAATGTTCAATGACAAAAAGGGCATAAAAGGTTAAAAAACAGTAAAAAGGTGTAATTGATGGCTAGATCTGAAGTTGATCTTCAGCCTTAAGCGTTAAAAGTAGAATCGTTTTTAAATAATGTATGATGAATTTTACACTTTTATGAGTGGGACCCTTTTGGATCCCCTATTTGAGGCTCCAATTACTCCAATAATTAATAACAACATTGATTTTGTTGAGAAATTACAGGGTTTTTTTAAATACAAAAAAAAAAAATCACACCAAAAGTCTTGGGGACCCAAAAGGGTCCCACGATAAAAGTGTTAAAAAAATCATACTTTGCTTTTTTTTATTTTTTTTTATTTTTTACTTGCATTTAAATGGCATTTTTTGTGTTTGCTATAAAAAAAAGTGTTCTATGACAAAAACGGCATTTGATGTATAGTAATTGGAGCCTTGAATAGGTCAATAATTGATAACATCATTGATTTTGTTGATTTTTTTTTTAAAATGACAGTTTTTTTTTTATTTAAAAAAAAGTCACACCAAAGGTCTTGGGGACCCAAAAGGATGCCATTGATAAAAGTGTTTAAAAAAAAAATCATACATTGCTTTTTTTTCTTTTCTTTTTTTTACTTTTATGAGTGGGACCCTTTTGGATCCCCTATTTGAGGCTCCAATTACTCCAGTAATTAATAACAGCATTGATTTTGTTGAGAAATTACAGTTTTTTTTTTAAATAAATAAAAAAATCTCACCAAAGGTCTTGGGGACCCAAAAGGGTCCCACTGATAAAAGTGTTAAAAAATCATACTTATTTATTTTTTACTTTTATGAGTGGGACCCTTTTGGATCCTATTTGAGGCTCCAATTACTCCAATAATTAATAACAACATTGATTTTGTTGAGAAATTAAAGTTTTTTTTAAATACAAAAAAAAAAAAAAAAAAAATCACACCAAAGGTCTTGGGGACCCAAAAGGGTCCCACGATAAAAGTGTTAAAAAAGTCATACTTTGCTTTTTTTTAATTTTTTTTAATTTTTTACTTGCATTTAAATGGCATTTTTTGTGTTTGCTATAAAAAAAAAGTGTTCTATGACAAAAACGGCATTTGATGTAAAGTAATTGGAGCCTTGAATAGGTCAATAATTGATAACATCATTGATTTTGTTGATTTTTTTTAAAAAATGACAGTTTTTTTTTTATTTTAAAAAAAGTCACACCAAAGGTCTTGGGGACCCAAAAGGATGCCATTGATAAAAGTTTAAAAAAAAAAAAATCATACATTGCTTTTTTTTCTTTTCTTTTTTTTACTTTTATGAGTGGGACCCTTTTGGATCCCCTATTTGAGGCTCCAATTACTCCAGTAATTAATAACAACATTGATTTTGTTGAGAAATTACAGTTTTTTTTTTTAATAAATAAAAAAATCTCACCAAAGGTCTTGGGGACCCAAAAGGGTCCCACTGATAAAAGTGTTAAAAAAATCATACTTATTTATTTTTAATTTTTTACTTTTATGAGTGGGACCCTTTTGGATCCTATTTGAGGCTCCAATTACTCCAATAATTAATAACAACATTGATTTTGTTGAGAAATTACAGTTTTTTTTTTAAATACATTAAAAAATCACACCAAAGGTCTCGGGGACCCAAAAGGGTCCCACTGATAAAAGTGTTAAAAAAAAAATCATAAGTTGCTTTTATTTAGTTTTTTACTTTCATGAGTGGGACCCTTTTGGATCCTCAAGTATTTTAGTGGGGATTTTTTTTTTAAACTGCCATTGCTCAGTACATTATAACGAATCAAAATCAATAATCAATTATAAGAATTATTGACCTATTTGAGGCTCCAATTACTTCACATCAAATATTCCACTTTCAAATTTTTTGGGGGGAAACAATTGCATTTTTTGTGTGTTTACCATAAAAAAACTAAGTGTGTCAATGACAAAAACGACATTTGATGTCAAATAATTTGAGCCTTAAATAGGTCAAAACATAATAACAACATTGATTTTGTTGAGTTTTTGAGAAATTATACTTTTTTTTAATAATAAAAAAAAAAATCACACCAAAGGTCTTGGGGATATAAAAGGGTCCCACCGATAAAAGTGTTTAAAAAAAATCATACGCTGCTTTTATTTTATTTGAGGCTCCAATTACTTCACATCAAACATTCTACTTTTAAATTTTTTTGGGGGAAAAGATTCCATTTTTTGTATGTTTGCTATAAAAAAAAAAAAAAAGTGTAACGGCATTTGATGTGAAGTAATTGGAGCCTTAAATAGGTAAATAATTGGTAACAACATAGATTTTGTTGATTTCTTTTAGAAATGACAGGTTTTTTTTATTTAAAAAAAGTCACACCAAATGTCTTGGGGATCCAAAAGGGTAACATTGATTAAAGTGTTTAAAAAAAAATCATACATTGCTTTTGTTCATTTTTTTACTGTTATGAGCGGGACTCTTTTGGATCCTCAAGTATTTTAGTGGGATTTTTTTTAAACTTTGCTCAGAAAATTATAGTGAATCAAAATAAATAATTAATTATAAGAATTATTGACTTTTTAACTGGTGCCTTAAATAGGTTTTAAAAAAACAACGTTTTCTGTGACAAAAAAGGCATAAAACGTTAAAAAAACAATAACAACAACAACAACAACTTATAATCGATGGCTAGATCTGAAGTTGATCTTCAGATTTGAGTGTTAAAAGTAGAAAGCAAAATGTAAAAAATATATGATTTATTTTGAACATTTTTATGAGTGGGACCCTTTTGGATCCCCAAGTATTTTAGTGGGATTTTTTTTAAACTGCCATTGCTCAGAACATTATAATGAATCAAAATCAACAATCAATGATACAAATTATTGACCTATTTGAGGCTCCAATTACTTCACATCAAATCATCCACTTTGAATTTTTTGGGGGGAGAAAAGATTACATTTTTTGTGTGTTTGCCACAAAAAACAAGTATTGTATGACAAAAACAACATTTGATGTGAAGTAATTGGTGCCTTAAGTAGGTCAGTAATTCATAACAACATTGATTTTATTGCATTGTTATTTTTTTAAGCAATAACAGTTTTTTTAAATACATTTTTTTTACACCAAACGTCTTGGGGATCCCAAAGGGTCCCACTGATAAAAGTGTTAAAAAAAACATACATCGCTTTTATTAATTTTTTAAATTTCAAATCTCTTTTTTATTATTTTTTCTGTTTTTTTTTTTCTTTCTTCTGTTTGTTTTATGCCCTTTTTGTCAAAGAAAACTTTTTTATGGCACAAAAAAAAAAAAATCAACGTAAAATATTTAATAGAGAGAAGAATAGAGAGAGAATGGACTTTATTGTCATTATATTTGCATATAATGAGATTAAGGACTCCAACTTATGATACGGTAGTGGGAACAAATATGGGATAAAAATAAATTACACAAGAAGTAATAAAGATAAAACTAAGAATTGAAATAAATAGACAAATAATAAGCAATCCTGTACAATATACTGTACAAAACAATATACAAAATACTGTACAATATACAGAACAAGACAAGAGTACCAGATTGATAACAATCAGTGTCGCATGTATTGCACTTGAAGGGTGGTATTGCACAATAGGATATTATGGTAATGTAAAGTATTTGGAGCTTTAAATATGTCAATAATTCATAACAGCAATGATTTTGATGCATTATTATTTTCTGAGCAATGACAGTTTTAAAGAAAAAAAAAAACAGTCTGCATGGCAGCTTTGTGTTATTAGTGTCAACATTGCAACTTTGTCTCCTTACATTTCACCTGTTTGCTCTTTTATTCCACTTTTATATGTTTTCTTTCTTTGCTAGTATTTTAAAGGCCTACTGAAATGAATTTTTTTCATTCAAACGGGGATAGCAGATCCATTCTATGTGTCATACTTGATCATTTCGCGATATTGCCATATTTTTGCTGAAAGGATTTAGTAGTGAACAACGACGATAAAGTTCGCAACTTTTGGTCGCTGATAAAAAAAAGCCTTGCCTGTACCGGAAGTAGCGTGACGTCACAGGAGGAAGGATTCCTCACAATTCCCAGTTGTTTACAATGGAGCGAGAGAGATTCGGACCGAGAAAACGACGATTACCCCATTAATTTGAGCTAGGATGAAAGATTCGTGGATGAGGAACGTTAGAGTGAAGGACTAGAGTGTAGTGCAGGGTGTATCTTTTTTCGCTCTGACCGTAACTTAGGTACAAGCTGCTTTTTCTATTGTGGATCACAGATTTGTATTTTAAACCACCTCGGATACTATATCCTCTTGAAAATGAGAGTCGAGAACGAGAAATGGACATTCACAGTGACTTTTATCTCCACGACAATACATCGGTGAAGCTCTTTAGCTACGGAGCTAACGTGATAGCATCAGGCTCAAATGCAGATAGAAGCAAAATTTAAAAAAAACCTGACTGGAAGGTTAGACAGAAGATCAACAATACTATTAAACCATGAACATGTAAATACACGGTTAATAATTTCCAGCTTGGCGAAGCTTAACAATTGAAGCTAACTTAGCTACGGAGCGGCGGCGGGCGTCGTAGCTTTCGACGACACCCCGGCCGCCATCAGAGTCGGCAAGAAACATATATTTCCCCAAAGTTACGTACGTGACATGCACATAGCGACACGCACGTATTGGAAAGCGATCAAATGTTTGGAAGCCAAAGCTGTACTCACGGTAGCGCGTCTGCTATCCAGCTCAAACACAACACAACCTCCTGGTGTTGGTGTTGCTGTAGTCCGCCGCTAATACACCGATCGCACCTACAACTTTCTTCTTTGCAGTCTCCATTGTCCATTAAACAAATTGCAAAAGATTCACCAACACAGATGTCCAGAACACTGTGGAATTTTTCGATGAAAACAGAGCAGTTTGTATGGTGACACATTGGGTCCGAATACTTCCGTTGCCGTCGTGACGTCACGCGCATACGTCATCATACATAGACGTTTTCAAGCGGAAGTTTCCCGGGAAATTTAAAATTGCACTTTATAAGTTAACCCGGCTGTATTGGCATGTGTTGCAATGTTAAGATTTCATCATTGATATATAAACTATCAGACTGCGTGGTCGGTAGTAGTGGGTTAAAAAATGAGCTGTGGGCCCCAAATGGCCCCCGGGCCGCACGTTGGCTACTACTGCTTGACTTGAAAATGACTCTATTGGCACTGCCCGCCAATAGAGGGCAGTGCAGCTACGCTTCTGCTTGTCAACTATATCTATATCTATATCTATATCTATATCTATGTCTATATCTATATCTATATTTATATCTATATCTATATCTATATCTATATCTATATCTATATCTTTATCCTGATCTATATCTATATCTATACCTACATCTATACCTACATCTATATTGGATATAATATGTTTGCGCTACACTACCAATAATGTGCGGCATAACACTTTTTAAAAATACATGACATGTGTTAGTGGGTCATTAGCTTCAGGCTACCAAGAAGTTAGCTAACATTTGTACGTGTGTGTGTGTGTGTGTGTGTGTAGGTGTTGAGTATAATGTTCAAGCATTAGTTTCAAGGTCTCCCATGCAGGGGGAGGTTGGTAATAGCGGCGTTGACAGACATGAGCGACCAGCTGAGCTCCGATCCTTTGCGGCGCTCGAGCAGCAGCGAGAGAGTTGTGGGTTTTTTTTGGGGGGTATTTTTTTGGGGGGGACCTAGCAAAGAGATGGAGACGTCAGCAAAAACGCTGATGACCTTATCGCTAACATCACCTCCAACCGAAGATTATAACAACTTTTTAGTGCTTTTAGTGACCCAATTTGTTCGAGGGGGCGGGGCCACATTCCAATAAGGAAATAGCAATTAACCCCTTGTAGGAGAATGTTGAGCAAATACTGCAAACATATTCAATTGACTTGACTCTAATATTATCATACTATACTGCAGTTTATATATATATATATATATATATATATATGTTTATATATATATATATATATATATATATATATATATATATATATATATATATATAAACATATATATATATATATATATATATATATATATATATATATATATAAACATATATATATATATATATATATATATATATATATATATATATATATATATATATATATATAAACATATATATATATATATATATATAAACATATATATATATATATATATATATATATATATATATATATATATATATATATATATATATATATATATATATATATATATATATATATATATATATATATATATATATATATATATATATATATAAACCCAAAGTAATAATATCATTTATACTATTTAAAAAAATATATATATACTGCAAAATATTCACATTATAACATTAAGATGACTTAACTTTTAGGACTATTTCATTAAATGTACCATTTTTATGATACATAAAAATGTCATCAGGTTTATTGTATAGTTCATAAATCCAAAAAATTGAAATATGCATTTGTAGTTGATCTGAGTTACAAGTTCAAATGTATTATTATATTTATCATATTTTTTGTAAATGTAATAATACCTATTTATACCATTTTTTAAAACAATATATTGCAGAATTAGAACCTGGAAAAAATTAAGAGGACTTCACTTTTCGGACAATTTAAATAAATATGTTATTTTTTATCGAGAGGAGCCAGATGAGGTGGTTCGGGCATCTGGTCAGGATGCCACCCGAACGCCTCCCTAGGGAGGTGTTTCGGGCACGTCCGACCTGTAGGAGGCCACGGGGAAGACCCAGGACACGTTGGGAAGACTATGTCTTCCGGCTGGCCTGGGAACGCCTCGGGATCCCCGGGAGGAACTGGAGGAAGTGGCTGGGGAGAGGGAAGTCTGGGCTTCCCTGCTTAGGCTGCTGCCCCCGCGACCCGACCTCGGATAAGCGGAAGAAGATGGATGGATGGATGTTATTTTTTATAATATATAAAACATTTTTTAGATTAGTTGTATTGATTATGAATACAATAAATTCAAATAATTCAATTGAGTAACAATTTTTTAAAAATTACTAATTCCTCCAATTTTAACTTGGAAAAATGAAGTTGACTACACTTTTAGGACAATTTAAATACTTTTTTAAAATCATATATAAAAAATGTGTTAGATTATTTGTATGGATTATGAATACAATAAATTAAAAATAATTCAGATGAGTAACAATTAAATAAATATGACTAAATTTAATAATTTTAACAAAAATTAAGTTGACCACACTTTTAGGACTATTTAATTAAATATATACTGTTTTTAAATAACATGTTGCAATGTTATCATATTTATTGTTTACTTTGTAGATATAATACATACAAGTCTACATTTATAGTAAATTTGAGCCAAACTGGTAAAGTATTACTGATTTATAAATGATTTTAAAACAATATAATGCCGATAAAATTGAGGAATCACTGTAAAGATATTCAATTGACTTGACTCTAATACTATCATATGATATGATATTACAGTTTTATTATGTATAGTATATTACAATATATTAAATTATATGTTTATACTACATTTGAACAAAATCTTCCAAATAATCAAAAAATCATTTATGCTATTTAAACATTCAAATATTAAGCTGACTTAACTTTTGACTATTAAATTAAACATAATATTTGTTATAATATATAACAATTTTATCAGATGAATTGTACAGTTTATAAATATAATAAATTCAAATATAAATGTATAGTAAATCTGAGTGAAAATGTAAAAATAATACTAGTTAATGCAAATTTTAAAAAGAATAAATTGCAGTATTCAAATCCGAAAAAAATAAGTTGACTTAACTATTAGGACTATTTAATGAAATGTACAGTATATCATTTGTATAGTCAAAATAATTGAATCCTTGAACTTTTAGGATTTACTAAATGGAATTTATAAAACTATTTTTATGATGTACTACAGTTGTATCATGTTCATCATATTTAGTCATGAATATAATATATTTAAAAATATAATTATGCAATTAAAAAAATATATATATACATATGTATATACTCGAGAACCTGAAAAATTAAGTTGATTTCAAGGACTACTTTATTTATTGTAGTCTGATCATGTTCACTGTAATCATTATTAATGCAATAAATTCAAATATAAAAATAATTAAGAATGTCAATATAATTTTATTTAATCATTTAACTTTAGGATTTATTGAATGGAATATAAAAACACATAATTTGTCTGATATATTACAGTTTTGTATCATATTTAGTCATGCATATAATACATTCAAATATATAATATATACTAATTTTTACAATTTTAATAAGAATATAATGCAGGATTTATTTTTTGTAATTTTATTTAAATTAAATTGACTTAACATTTAGGACTATTTGATTACATATACAGTATACTATTTTTATAGTCAAAATAATTTAATATTTAATATATTTTTTAATATATTCATATAAAAACATCATTTTTATGATGTATTACAGTTTTATCAAGTTGACCATATTTAGCCATAAATATAACACATTCAAATATGTAATATATACTAATTTATGCAATTTTAATAAGAATATACTGCAGAATTTAGTTTTTTGTAATTTTATTTAAATTAGGTTGACTTAACTTTTAGGACTATTTAATTAAACATATACTATTTTGTATATAATAGAATTGTATCATATTTATTGTATTGTTTGTAAGATGTAATACATCCAAATATACATTTATAATACATTTGAGCAAAAAAGTCCAAATAATGAGAATTTATACCATTTTTAAAACAATACACCGCACAATAAAAAATAAGTTGAATTAAACTTTCAGAATATTGAAATAAATATATTATTTTTATAATGTATTACAATTTGATCATATTTGTTGTATTGTTTATAGATGCATACATCATAAACTGCAGAAGTGGAACCTTGAAGAATTAAAGTTGACTTAAAATATCGAGACTAAAAAGCAGTTATGTGATGTATGTTACAGTTTTATCATGCTTATCATACGTAATAAAAGTAATATATGAAATATAAACTGATATTATATTTCAGCTACTATTTAAAACTCATTCATTTATGCTACTTTTAAAAAGGATACATTTTAACCAGTAAAAATGTTAGTCATTTGACTTTTAAGAGTATTTATTCGGCGAGGTGATACAACTCATGTATGGGCTGTGTGGAAATGGCCTTATTGTTACATTAATGTGTGTGTAATGTGTAATGTGTAATGTGTTTGTATGTGTGTGTGTGTGTGTGCATGCGTGCGTGTGTGTGTCCATACACCTGCTGTGCCCACAGAGAACAGCTGAAAACTTTCATTTGGTTTGCAGGATGGAATCAAGCCACAGCTCATAAAGCAGACCTTTATTGTGTGTGTGTGTGTGTGTGTGTGTGTGTGTGTGTGTGTGTGTGTGTGTGTGTGTGTGTGTGTGTGTGTGTGTGTGTGTGTGTGTGTGTGTCACCTTTAGGGGACCTCGGACGGTATGTGGACAAAAAAACAGGTCCCCTAAAGGGAAACCTTTTTAAACAACACAACACTGTTGTTAACACATTGTGATAACACATTGTGTTAACACTGTTGATAACACATCGTGCTAAAACTGTTACTAACACATTGTGCTAACACATTGTGCTAACACTGTTGCTAACACATTGTTGCTAACACATTGTGTTAACACTGTTGATAACACATCGTGCTAAAACTGTTGCTAACACATTGTTCTAAAACTGTTGCTAACACATTGTGCTAACACATTGTTCTAAAACTGTTGCTAACACATTGTGCTAACACATTATGTTAACACTGTTGATAACACATTGTGCTAACACTGTTGATAAAAAAATGTGCTAACACATTGTGCTAACACATTGTGCTAACACATTGTTCTAACACTGTTGCTAACACATTGTGCTAACACATTGTGTTAACACTGTTGATAACACATCGTGCTATAACTGTTACTAACACATTGTGCTAACACATTGTGCTAACGCTGTTGCTAACACACTGTTGCTAACACATTGTGTTAACACTGTTGATAACACATCGTGCTAAAACTCTTGCTAAAACATTGTTCTAAAACTGTTGCTAACACATTGTGCTAACACATTATGTTAACACTGTTGATAACACATTGTGCTAACACATTGGGTTAACACTGTTGATAACACATCGTGCTAAAACTGTTACTAACACATTGTGCTAACACATTGTGCTAACACATTGTGCTAACACTGTTGCTAACACATTGTTGCTAACACATTGTGTTAACACTGTTGATAACACATTGTGCTAAAACTGTTGCTAAAACATTGTTCTAAAACTGTTGCTAACACATTGTGGTAACACAGTATGTTAACACTGTTGATAACACATTGTGCTAACACATTGTGTTAACACTGTTGATAACACATCGTGCTAAAACTGTTATTAACACATTGTGCTAACACATTGTGCTAACACATTGTGCTAACACATTGTTGCTAACACATTGTGTTAACACTGTTGATAACACATCGTGCTAAAACTGTTGCTAAAACATTGTTCTAAAACTGTTGCTAACACATTGTGCTAACACATTATGTTAACACTGTTGATAACACATTGTGCTAACACTGTTGATAAAAAATTGTGCTAACACATTGTGCTAACAGTGTTGCTAGCATATTGTGTTAACACTGTTGATAACACGTCGTGCTAAAACTGTTGCTAACACATTGTTCTAAAACTGTTGCTAACACATTGTGCTAACACATTATGTTAACACTGTTGATAACACATCGTGCTAAAACTGTTGCTAAAACATTGTTCTAAAACTGTTGCTAACACATTGTGCTAACACATTGTGCTAACAAATTGCGCTAACACTGTTGCTAACACATTGTTGCTAACACATTGTGTTAACACTGTTGATAACACATCGTGCTAAAACTGTCGCTAAAACATTGTTCTAAAACTGTTGCTAACATATTATGCTAACACATTATGTTAACACTGTTGATAACACATTGTGCTAACACTGTTGATAAAAAATTGTGCTAACACATTGTGCTAACAGTGTTGCTAGCATATTGTGTTAACACTGTTGATAACACAGTGTGCTAACACTGTTGCTAACACATTGTGCTAACACTGTTGCTAACACATTGCGTTAACACTGTTGATAACACATCATGCTAAAACTGTTGCTAACACATTGTTCTAAAACTGTTGCTAACACATTGTGCTAACACATTGTGTTAACACTGTTGATAACACATTGTGCTAACACTGTTGATAAAAAAATTGTGCTAACAGTGTTGCTAGCATATTGTGTTAACACTGTTGATTACACATCGTGCTAAAACTGTTGCTAACACATTGTGCTAACACATTATGTTAACACTGTTGATAACACAGTGCTAACACTGTTGATAAAAAAATTGTGCTAACATATTTTGCTAACATATTGTGCTAACACCGTTGCTAACACATAGATAGATAGATAGATAGATAGATAGATAGATAGATAGATAGATAGATAGATAGATAGATAGATAGATAGATAGATAGATAGATAGATAGTACTTTATTGATTCCTTCAGGAGAGTTCCCTCAGGAAAATTATAATGAAAACCTGATCCCGACACCGGTCTGATCTCGAACCTTAACCCTCATCTAATGCTAGTAATCGGAGTAGTTCTTCCCGATAAAAATGGACACTTATCGCACATTTGTGGTGTCCGTAGTGTGGTGTTTTCCTTGAGCTGCTAAAGAAGGCCAGAAAAGGGTTGTGGTCCAGGACCGGGTTGTCATCCTGAGGGTTCCCCCCCTGGCAAAGAGTGCAGCTTGTTCTGATCCAGGAGCAGCTGTAGAAACACGAGGTCACGTCGGATCAGGCTTTCCCCTGCCAGCAGCTGGACAAACAAGCTAAAAGCTAAAACCCCAACAAGTGTGTCTGCTACACAACGCACAAAAGTCGGCACACACGCACAACAGTGTGTGTGTAGGAGATGATAGATGAGCACTTGGCACTTCAACCTGGTCCAGATGTCCACCAAAACCGCCAATCTGCACGCTCCAACATTATTTTTTTAAATATCAAAGTACAACACTTATTTTTTTAGGCCGAGCGACACTGGACTTGGTCTTGTTTACCAAAGGACCAGCGACACTGGACTTGGTGTGGTCCACCAAAGGACCAGCAACACTGAACTTGGTCTGGTCCACCAAAGGACCAGAGACACTAGACTTGGTCTGGTCTACCAAAGAACCAGCAACACTGGACTTGATCTGGTCTACCAAAGGACCAGCGACACTGGACTTGGTCTGGTCCACCAAAGGACCAGCGACACTGGACTTGGTCTGGTCCACCAAAGGACCAGCGACACTAGACTTGGTCTGGTCAACCAAAGGACCAGCGACACTGGACTTGGTCTGGTCTACCAAAGGACCAGCGACACTGGACTTGGTCTGGTCCACCAAAGGACCAGCGACACTAGACTTGGTCTGGTCAACCAAAGGACCCGCGACACTGGACTTGGTCTGGTCCACCAAAGGACCAGCACCACTGGACTTGGTCTGGTCCACCAAAGGACCAGCAACACTGGACTTGGTCTGGTCTACCAAAAGACCAGCGACACTGGACTTGGTCTGGTCCACCAAAGGACCAGCGACACTGGACTTGGTCTGGTCCACCAAAGGACCAGCGACACTGGACTTGGTCTGGTCCACCAAAGGACCAGCGACACTGGACTTGGTCTGGTCCACCAAGGGCCCTTAAGGCAGGGGTGCCAAACTGGTTTTCACTGAGGACCATATCACAGTTACATACTGCCATATTGCCTACTGGAATTATACAAGCTAGTAGTAAGAACCTGTATTTAATCATGATTAATCCAAATTGAAGTGTGATTAATTATGATTAATCCCACTTCAAAATTGTGATTAATCATGATTATTCCAAAATCAAAATTGTTATTAAATATGATGAATCAAACTTCAACATTGTTATTAATCATGATTAATTCCAATTCAAATGTGTCATTAATCATGATTAATTACAATTCAAAATGATTATTCATGATGAATACAAACTCAAAATTGTGATTAATCACGACTAAACCTAACTCAAAATTGTGATTAATCTTGATTAATCCCAATTCAAAATTGTGATTAATCTTGATTAATCCAAATTCAAATCTGTGATTAACAATGGTTAATCCAATTCAAATTGGGATTAATCATGATCCATTCCTATTCAAAATTGTGATTAATCATGTTTAATTCCAATACAAAATTATTACCCATGATGAATTCAAATTAAAAATTGTGATTAATCATGACTAAACCTAACTCAAAATTGTGATTAAACTTGATTAATCCCAATTCGAAATTGTGATTACCGATGAGTAAACCCAATTCAAAATGGTTATTATTCATGATGACTAAAAATTCTAAATTTTGATTAACCATCATTTAATCCAAATTAAAAATTTTGATCAACCATGAATAGTCCATTTCAAAATTGTGACTAATCTTGAATAATCCATTTTCAAATCTGTGATTAGCCATGGTTAATCCAATTGAAATTGGGATTAATCATGATTCATTCCATTTCAAAATTGTGATTAATCATGTTTAATTCCAATTCAAAATTATTACCCATGATGAATTCAAATTAAAGATTGTGATTAATCACGACTAAACCTAACCCAAAATTGTGATTAATCTTGATTAATCCTAATTCGAAATTGTGATTAACTATGAATTATCCCAATACAAAATTATGATTAATCTTGATTCATCCAAATTAAAATATGTGATTAGCCTTGATTAATCCAATTCAAAACAGTGATTAATCATGATTATTCCCAATTCAAAATTGTTAGTAATCATAATGAATCCAAATTCAAAATTGTGATTAATCATGAATAATTCCAATACAAAAGTTGTGATTGCCGATGAGTAAACCCAATTCAAAATTGTTATTATTCATGATGACTAAAAATTCAAAATTTTGATTAACCATCATTTAATCCAAATTAAAATTTTTGATCAACCATGAATAGTCCATTTCAAAATTGTGAATAATCTTGATTAATCCATATTCAAATATGTGATTAGCCATGATTAATCCAAATTGTGGTTAATCATGATTAATCCCAATTCAAAATATTGATTAATCATGATGAATCAAAATTCTAAATTGTGATTAATCATGATTATTCCAATTTAAAAATTGTTATTAAATATGATAAATCATACTTAAAAATTGTTATTAATCATGATTAATTCAAATTCAAATTAATATTCATGATGAATACCAACTCAAAATTGTGATTATCCATGATGAATTCAAATTCTGAATTGTGATGAATCACGACTAAACCTAACTCAAAATTGTGATTAATCTTGATTAATCACAACATTTAGAATTGTGATTAACCATCAATAGCCCCAATTAAAAAGTGTGGTATAATCTTGATTCATCCCAATTCAAATCTGTGGTTAGCCATGATTAATCCAATTCCTAATTGTGATTAATCATGATTATTCCAATTCAAAATTGTTAGCAATTATAATGAATCCAAATTCAAATTTGTGATTAATCATGATTAATTCCAGTTCAAAATTGTTTTTATTCATGATGACTAAAAATAAATAAATTTGTGATTAACCATCATTTAATCAAAATCCAAAATTTTTGATTAGTTATGAATACTCCCATTCAAAATTGTGAGGAATCTTGATTAATCCAAATTCAAATATGTGATTAGCCATGATTAATCCAAATCAAAATTGTAGCTAATCATGATTAATCCCAATTTACAATTGTGATTAATCCACTTTTTTTTAAAAATTTGACAGCACTTATTATGACTTTTTATATATTTTATGCAAATTGATGGATAAGTATTTATTAGGGTGACAATCAAGTCCAGTATTTATTAGGGTGACAATCAAGTCCAGTATTTATTAGGGTGACAATCAAGTCCAGTATTTATTAGGTGACAATCAAGTCCAGTATTTATTAGGTGACAATCAAGTCCAGTATTTATTAGGGTGACAATCAAGTCCAGTATTTATTAGGGTGACAATCAAGTCCAGTATTTATTAGGTGACAATCAAGTCCAGTATTTATTAGGTGACAATCAAGTCCAGTATTTATTAGGGTGACAATCAAGTCCAGTATTTATTAGGGTGACAATCACGTCCAGTATTTATTAGGTGACAATCAAGTCCAGTATTTATTAGGGTGACAATCAAGACCAGTATTTATTAGGTGGCAATCAAGTCCAGTATTTATTAGGGTGAAAATCAAGTCCAGTATTTATTAGGTGACAATCAAGTCCGATATTTATTAGGGTGACAATCAAGTCCAGTATTTATTAGGGTGACAATCAAGTCCAGTATTTATTAGGTGACAATCAAGTCCAGTATTTATTAGGTGACAATCAAGTCCAGTATTTATTAGGGTGACAATCAAGTCCAGTATTTATTAGGGTGACAATCACGTCCAGTATTTATTAGGTGACAATCAAGTCCAGTATTTATTAGGGTGACAATCAAGACCAGTATTTATTAGGTGGCAATCAAGTCCAGTATTTATTAGGGTGAAAATCAAGTCCAGTATTTATTAGGTGACAATCAAGTCCGATATTTATTAGGGTGACAATCAAGTCCAGTATTTATTAGGGTGACAATCAAGTCCAGTATTTATTAGGTGACAATCAAGTCCAGTATTTATTAGGGTGACAATCAAGTCCAGTATTTATTAGGTGGCAATCAAGTCCAGTATTTATTAGGTGGCAATCAAGTCCAGTATTTATTAGGGTGACAATCAAGTCCAGTATTTATTAGGGTGACAATCAAGTCCAGTATTTATTAGGCTGACGATCAAGTCCAGTATTTATTAGGTGACAATCAAGTCCAGTATTTATTAGGGTGACAATCAAGTCCAGTATTTATTAGGTGGCAATCAAGTCCAGTATTTATTAGGGTGACAATCAAGTCCAGTATTTATTAGGGTGACAATCAAGTCCAGTATTTATTAGGTGATAATCAAGTTCAGTATTTATTAGGGTGACAATCAAGTCCAGTATTTATTAGGTGACAATCAAGTCCAGTATTTATTAGGGTGAAAATCAAGTCCAGTATTTATTAGGGTGACAATCAAGTCCAGTATTTATTAGGGTGACAATCAAGTCCAGTATTTATTAGGGTGCAAATCAAGTCCAGTATTTATTAGGGTGAAAATCAAGTCCAGTATTTATTAGGGTGCAAATCAAGTCCAGTATTTATTAGGGTAACAATCAAGTCCAGTATTTATTAGGGTGACAATCAAGTCCAGTATTTATTAGGGTGACAATCAAGTCCAGTATTTATTAGGGTGACAATCAAGTCCAGTATTTATTAGGTGGCAATCAAGTCCCGTATTTATTAGGTGACAATCAAGTCCAGTATTTATTGAGGTGGCAATCAAGTCCAGTATTTATTAGGTAACAATCAAGTCCAGTATTTATTGAGGTGGCAATCAAGTCCAGTATTTATTAGGTGACAATCAAGTCCAGTATTTATTAGGTGACAATCAAGTCCAGTATTTATTAGGGTGACAATCAAGTCCAGTATTTATCAGGGTGACAATCAATTCCAGTATTTATCAGGTGGCAATCAAGTCCAGTGTTTATTAGGGTGACAATCAAGTCCAGTATTTATTAGGGTGACAATCAAGTCCAGTATTTATTAGGGTGGCAATCAAGTCCAGTATTTATTAGGTGGCAATCAAGTCCAGTATTTATTAGGGTGACAATCAAGTCCAGTATTTATTAGGGTGACAATCAAGTCCAGTATTTATTAGGGTGACAATCAAGTCCAGTATTTATTAGGGTGACAATCAAGTTGGACACCTTTTTGAGGCCCCTAACATGCACGAAAAGTCCCCAAATTTTGCAGGCGAGTCACGTATGGCGAACAAAATTATATGTTGGGGGTCCCGTTAATGAAATTTCAAAATTTGCTCTCTAGCGCCACCTTTAAAATGATTTAAAAAAATAGCCCCTCCTACAAGCTTCACATGTCGACACGAACATGGCAGGAGACGTCCATCATCAAAGTCTCAAGAACCCATACCTGAAAACGAACCGGAAGTCGGCCATCTTGTTTTATTTTGAGGTTGTTGTTGTTTTTTTGGACTATATGTTAATATTATGCGTGTTACAGTAACAGATAATACTCAAGTCAAAATAAGTGCGATGTGGCGGTCAGAAGTGGGCGTGTCAGAACCCCGCCAAGCACGTGTCGTCCACCAGATGTCCTCGTCCCCGTGGAGGCCCCGGGGCTCGTCCAGCGCCCTGGCAGACTTTTATTTACTGCGCGAGGTCAGACGTGCAAAGTGCGCCTGATGTCTTTCCCAAATGGAAGCGCACGCCATCCTCCACGGACGACCATCTGGCTTTGTGCGCCATCCAGGAAGTTCACGCACGTCGGGAGTGGACGCCCCGTAGCCATGTGTGGACACGACCTTCCTTTTCTACCCCTGACGGGTCGCCAGAGTTCCTACAATGCAAACTGCGGTGCGCCTACCAAAATGTCACTTGACTGAATATTCCAACACGGTGTTACTGTTCAAACTGTGTGTACTGTCACATGAAATGTACTCGTTAAATACAACTTCTGCCTTGTTTTTAAAGAACACTAGATACAGTCTGGTGTGCCGTGGGAGATTATCTAATTTCACATATTTGGGTTAAAAACATTTTTTGCAAACCAGTAATTATAGTCTGCAAATGATGTGTTGTTGTTGCGTGTCTAGAGCAGGCCTGGGCAATTATTTTACTCGGGGGGGCCAGATTTAGATAAAAAAAAAAGTGTGTCTACGGGCCAGAATATCTATTTTTAGGAACACTAATACAAAACCTCACAATAATGATTGAAAGCTAAAAACGTTATGACAGGCCGCCTTAAAAAAACGGAATGGAACTTGGAATGTACATGAAAATAAAGAATGTGGGATTTACAATATTAACTATGAATGATAAAACACTGAATATTGACAACATATTGTACAATCAACCGAAACGCAACTAAAATGCAACAGTGAAAAAAACCCCCCACCTACAATCTGAGATACCTCATAATAACCATAGTAAGTAATTAGATGACCATAGTAACTAGTTAGATGACCATAGTAACTAGTATATCATGCAGATTCCAACCATTGAAAGACTTAGTATTAGGGATGTCCAATAATGGCTTTTTGCCGATATCCGATATTGTCCAACTCTTTAATTACCGATACCGATATCAACCGATACCGATGTATACAGTCGTGGAATTAACACATTATTATGCCTAATTTGGACAACCAGGTATGGTGAAGATGAGGTCCTTTTTTTTTTAATTTATAAAATAAAATAAGATAAATAAATTAAAAACATTCTCTTGAATAAAAAAGAAGATAAAACAATATAAAAACAGTTAAACTAGTAATGAATGAAAATGAGTAAAATTAACTGTTAAAGGTTAGTACTATTAGTGGACCAGCAGCACGCACAATCATGTGTGCTTATGGACTGTATCCCTTGCAGACTGTATTGCAGTGGTTCTCAAACTTTTTTTGTCATCCCCCACTTTGGACAAAGGGAGTTTTCAAGCCCCACCTGCCCCCATCGCCCCAACAGAACGCTAATGCCAAGCTTAACATTTTCAAATTTATCGAACATCAAGTAACATCAACTTTTATACATTCAAACTCAATAACATAAAATAAAATCAAGCTCAATAATAAATAAAATAACTGTGCAGCTGTGGTATAACTTGCATCAAGTTCAATATCAAATAAAATAACTTGCATCAATTCAATAATAAATAAAACAAAAGTGTTATAACTTGCATCAAGTTCAATAATAAATCAAAAAAAGTGTTATAACTTGCATCAAGTTCAATAATAAATCAAAAAAAGTGTTATAACTTGCATCAAGTTCAATAATAAATCAAATAAAAGTGTTATAACTTGCATCAAGTTCAATAATAAATCAAATAACTTGCATCAAGTTCAATAATAAATAAAACAAAAGTGTTATAACTTGCATCAAGTTGAATAATAAATCAAAAAAAGTGTTATAACTTGCATCAAGTTCAATAATAAATCAAATAAAAGTGTTATAACTTGCATCAAGTTCAATAATAAATAAAACAAAAGTGTTATAACTTGCATCAAGTTCAATAATAAATAAAACAAAAGTGTTATAACTTGCATCAAGTTCAATAATAAATCAAAAAAAGTGTTATAACTTGCATCAAGTTCAATAATAAATCAAAAAAAGTGTTATAACTTGCATCAAGTTCAATAATAAATGAAAATAAAAGTGCCACTTTGCAATCTTTGCCAAAAAAAGGAGGACAGGGCAAGTGAACATGAGTTTTACAGTACTCCAGCATTAGTGGCTGCAATGAGCCTGTTTTGCACTGCACAGCTTATCAAATCGGGGTTGCAGGCTTGACACTGCCACTGTTAAAACCTCATTGAATTCGAGGCTGAGCTGCCTTGACGCGAGTGTTTCCCGGTGAATGACACATTGTGTCCAATGCGCATTTGGCGCAACCCTCTTTATTAGAGCCTGCAGCCCGTTTCTTGACTTTGCCATGCGCGCCATCAGAGCAAAAGCCCACACAGTTTTCCCATTTAAGGTCGTGTTCTTTGAGGAAACTGTCCATTATCTTGAACAGCTCATCAGCAGTGGCTCTATTTTTTATGTATTTGCAAAACAGCAAACCCTCGCACAGTGACTCGCCATTCACAAAGCTTCCGCTTAGCCCCGCCCCCATTAGTTACTGTTGCTGTCTGTCAAACTTTCGCTCCTACCTAGAAATGTAAAGCATACAGGAAAAATAAGTAATTTACATTTATCTATATAGCGGATTTCACAGACAGAATCACAAAGTGATTTCCAGTGTGTATAGAAAATGAAAGCATAGTAAAAAAAAAAATCAAAGAATATAATTAAAAAAAAAAAAAAAAATCAAAGTGAAATTTCCTCCCGTTCCTCGCGCCCCACCTGTCATGTCGCTATTCCCCACCAGTGGGGCGCGCCCCACACTTTGAGAAACGCTGCTGTATTGATATATATTGATATATAATGTAGGAACCAGAATATTAATAATAGAAGGAAACAACCCTTTTGTGTGAATAAGTGTGAATGAGTGTAAATGGGGGTGGGGGTTTTTTTGGGTTGGTGCACTAATTGTAAGTGTATCTTGTGTTTTTTATGTTGATTTAATCAAAAAACAAAAAAAACGATACCGATAATAAAAAAACCGTTACCGATAATTTCCGATATTACATTTTAAAGCATTTATCGGCCGATATTATCGGCAGGCCGATAATATCGGACATCTCTACTTAGTATAGTTCAGGGGTCGGCAACCCAAAATGTTGAAAGAGCCATATTGGACCAAAAATACAAAAAACGAATCTGTCTGGAGCCGCAAAAAATTAAAAGCCATATTACATACAGATAGTGTGTCATGAGATATAAATTGAATTAAGAGGACTTAAAGGAAACTAAATGACCTCAAATATAGCTACAAATGAGGCATAATGATGCAATATGTACATATAGCTAGCCTAAATAGCATGTTAGCATCGATTAGCTTGCAGTCATGCACTGACCAAATATGCCTGAATAGCACTCCACACAAGTCAATAACATCAACAAAACTCACCTTTGTGCCTTCACGCACAACATTAAAAGTTTGGTAGACAAAATGAGACGGAAAAAGAAGTGGCATAAGACACGTCTTAGAAAGTCGGAGAAAGTTATACATGTAAACAAACTACGGCGAGTTCAAGGACCGCCAAAGCCAGTAGGACAAAACGGCGCTCGCCAAATACTCGAATCAGTGAAGCATGTTTAATATAAAGTGTGCTTTATAACAATTAGGAGGTTTGTGTCATGTTTGTCCTCCTACGGAAACCATATTAAAACATTATTTTTTTTTCCCGTCATCTTTTTCCATTTTTCATGCATTTTTGAAAAAGCTCCAGAGAGCCACTAGGGCGAAGCTAAAGAGCCGCATGCGGCTCTAGAGTCGACCCCCGGTTTAGTTGAAGACTAGCTGCCACATCGTAATGGCAGCTACACTTTCCATCTTTAACATCTAAAACAATTATTTGGGAATGTCCGGCGGGCCAGATTGAAAAGCTCAATGGGCCGCATGTGGCCCCCGGGCCGTAATTTGCCCAGGTCTGGTCTAGAGCTCGGCAGAGTAACCGTGTAATACTCTTCCATATCAGTAGGTGGCAGCCGATAGCTAATTGCTTTGTAAATGCAGATAAAAAGGTGTCTTATGCTTAAACCAAAAATAAACAAAAGGTGAGTGCCCCTAAGAAAAGGCATTGAAACTTAGGGAAGGCTATGCGGAACGAAAGTAAAACTGAACTGGCTACAAAGTAAACAAAAACAGAATGCTGGACGACAGCAAAGACTTACTGTGGAGCAAAGACGGCATCCACAATGTACATCCGAACATGACATGACAATCGAGAATGTCCCCACAAAGAAGGATAAAAACTACTGAAATATTCTTAAATTGCTAAAACAAAGTAGATGCGGGAAATATAAGACATGAAACTGCTACAGGAAAATACCAACAAAAGAGAAAAAGCCACCAAGACAGGAACTAAAACACTACACACAGGAAAAACAGCAAACAACTCCAAATAAGTCAGGGGGTGATGTGACAGGTGGTGACAGTACATCTACTTTGAGACAAGAGCTATAGTGATGCATGCTTGGTTATGCTTTAAAGTTATATCCAACAATTGCGACTTTTTACTGTCAACTGAGTTTATGATTTCTGTTGGTGGTGAGCCTCCGGATTTTTTCAACGCAAAAAAATGTGCCTCGGCTCAAAAAAGGTTGAAAAACACTGATTTAGTCCATCGACACGCTCGTCGTGGATGACACGATAAAAAAATAATCCAGTAAATCAGTGAAGCCACGGCAAAAGCTGGCGTCGTCCCGCCGCGTCGTCATGGAAACACGTAGAAGGGGGGGGGGGTCTCTTTAGACTTGTAAACTCGAGTCATGACGTCCGGTCTGTGGTTCAGGGTCACCTGCTGCGCCTCCTGTGTGGGCCCAAGGGGTCAAAGGTCGACGACGTAACGCGCGGACATCAGTGAGGACGTGTGTGATCTCTCGCTAAATGATTGACACTGCCTATGATTATATACAATACCGATATTATTATCTGATATTACGTAGCAAAACTACTACAACATCATTGTACATTATTACTTACTCAACTAGTATCATTATTGTATTTAGTGTAGGCTAGTTAGTGAAAGTAACCTTAGTATTTAGTTACTGTGATTACCTGTTGTAACTTAGTATTAACTAACATCTGTAGGCTAGTTTAATTTTCCTGAGGGAACTCTCCTGAAGGAATCAATAAAGTACTATCTATCAATCTATCTAGTTAGGTAAAGTAACTTTAGTATTTTGTTACTGTGATTAACTGTTGTGACATAGTATTAACTAAAATCTGTAGGGTAGTTAGTTAAAGTAACCTTGGTATTTAGTTACTGTGATTTACCGTTGTAACATAGTATTAAAGGCCTACTGAAATGAATTTTTTTTATTTAAACGGGAATAGCAGATCCATTCTATGTGTCATACTTGATCATTTCGCGATATTGCCATATTTTTGCTGAAAGGATTTAGTAGAGAAAATCGACGATAAAGTTCGCAACTTTTGCTCGCTGATAAAAAAAGCCTTGCCTGTACCGGAATTAGCGTGACGTCACAAGCGGTAGTGCTGCTCACAATTTCCCATTGTTTACAATGGAGCGAGAGAGATTCGGACCGAGAAAGTGACGATTATACTATTAATTTGAGCGAAGATGAAAGATTCGTAAATGAGGAACGTTACAGTGAAGGACTTGAAAGGCAGTGATGGACGTATCTTTTTTCGCTCTGACCGTAACTTAGGTACAAGCTGGCTCATTGGATTCCACACTCTCTCCTTTTTCTATTGTGTATCACAGATTTGTATTTTAAACCATCTCAGATACTATATCCTCTTGAAAATGAGAGTCGAGAACGCGAAATGGACATTCACAGTGACTGAACATGTAAATACACGATTAATAATTCAGCTTTGCGAAGCTAAAAAGAATAGAAGCTAACCTAGCTACGTAGCCAACTTGATAGCAGCAGTCTCAAATGCAGATAGAAACTAAATAAAAAAAAACCCTGACTGGATGGATAGACAGAAGATCAACAATACTATTAAACCATGAACATGTAAATACACGATTAATAATATTCCGCTTGGCGAAGCTAAAAAAACAGAAGCTAACCTAGCAACGTAGCCAACGCGATATGCAGTCTCAAATGCAGATAGAAACTAAATTAAAAAAAACCCTGACTGGATGCATAGACAGAAGATCAATAATACTATTAAACTATGAACATGTAAATATACGATTAATAATATTCCGCTTGGCGAAGCTAAAAAAACAGAAGCTAACCTAGCTGCGTAGCTAACTTAGATGCGGCGGCGTGCGTTGTACGCTTTTGACGACACCCCGGCCGCCATAAGAGTTGGCAAGAAACATATATTTCCCCAAAGTTACGTACGTGACATGCACATATCGACACGCACGTACGGGCAAGCGATCAAATGTTTGGAAGCCAAAGCTGTACTCACCGTAGTGCGTCTGTTATCCTGCTCAAAACACAACACAACCTCCTGGTGTTGGTGTTGCTGTAGTCCGCTGCTCCACCGGCTCCAACTTTCTTATTTACAGTCTCCATTGTCCATTAAACAAATTGCTCAATCGCTTTATTAACAAGCGGTAACTGGTTGTAGTTCAAAAAGTAACGCACACACATACACGAGCTGCTGTTAGCCAAAAGTCACGATCACACACACTCAAGTTCTCCGCCAACTCACTCGCGCATGCGCGTTCCCCAAACCCTTAAAGACACAGTACACTAATGCAAATATCATGGATATTACAGTATTGTACTTAGCCGCTAAGACACCGATCGATCCCACGTACAACGTTCTTCTTTGCAGTCTCCATTGTTCATTAAACAAATTGCAAAAGATTCACCAACACAGATGTCCAGAATAATGTGGAATTTTGTCAAAGAAAACAAGAGGCTTTTCTATCGGGTCCGATGGGGTCCAACCACTTCCGTTGCTTTTGTGACGTCACACGCATAAATCATATCCAAAGGAGTTTTTCAACCGGAAGTGTGGCGGGAATTTTAAAATGGCACTTTATAAGTTAACCCGGCCGTATTGGCATGTGTTTCAATGTTAAGATTTCATCATTGATATATAAACTATCAGACTGTGTGGTTGGTAGTAGTGGCTTTCAGTAGGCCTTTAAATAACATAAGTAGGCTAGTTAGTTAAAGTAAGCTTAGTATTTAGTTACTGTGATTACCTGTTGTAACTTAGTATTAACTAACATCTGTAGGCTAGTTAGGTAGAGTAACTTTAGTATTTTGTTACTGTGATTAACTGTTGTGACATAGTATTAACTAAAATCTGTAGGGTAGTTAGTTAAAGTAACCTTGGTATTTAGTTACTGTGATTAACCGTTGTAACATAGTATTAAATAACATATGTAGGCTAGTTAGTTAAAGTAAGCTTAGTATTTAGTTACTGTGATTAACTGTTGTAATGTACTATTAAATAACATATGTAGGCTAGTTAGGTAAAGTAACTTTAGTATTTTGTTACTGTGATTAACTGTTGTGACATAGTATTAACTAAAATCTGTAGGGTAGTTAGTTAAAGTAACCTTGGTATTTAGTTACTGTGATTAACCGTTGTAACATGGTATTAAATAACATATGTAGGCTAGTTAGTTAAAGTAAGCTTAGTATTTAGTTACTGTGATTACCTGTTGTAACTTAGTATTAACTAACATCTGTAGGCTAGTTAGGTAAAGTAACTTTAGTATTTTGTTACTGTGATTAACTGTTGTGACATAGTATTAACTAAAATCTGTAGGGTAGTTAGTTAAAGTAACCTTGGTATTTAGTTACTGTGATTAACCGTTGTAACATGGTATTAAATAACATATGTAGGCTAGTTAGTTAAAGTAAGCTTGGTATTTAGTTACTGTGATTAACTGTTGTAACGTAGTATTAAATAACATATGTAGGCTAGTTAGTTAAAGTTACGTTAGAATGTATTTAATTCCTATAATTGACTGTTAGTAACATAGTATTAACTAACATCTGTTTGCTAGTTAGTTAGAGTTACGTTAGTATTTAGTTACTGTAATTAACTGTTGTAACGTAGTATTAAATAACATATGTATGCTAGTTAGTTAAAGTTACGTTAGAATGTATTTAATTCCTATAATTGACTGTTAGTAACATAGTATTAACTAACATCTGTTTGCTAGTTAGTTAGAGTTACGTTAGTATTTAGTTACTGTGATTAACTGTTGTAATGTAGTATTAAATAACATATGTAGGCTAGTTAGTTAAAGTTACGTTAGGATGTATTTATTTCCTACAATTGACTGTTAGTAACATAGTATTAACTAACATCTGTTTGCTAGTTAGTTAGAGTTACGTTAGTATTTAGTTAATGTAATTAACTGTTGTAACATAGTATTAAGTAAAATCTGTAGACTAATTAGTTAAAGTTATGTTAGAATGTATTTGGTTACTATTATTGCTTGTTAGTAACATAATATTAACTAACATCTGTAGGCTAATGAGTTAAATTAACCTTAGTGTTTAGTTACTGTAATTAACTGTCGTAACATAGTATTAACTAACATCTGAAGGCTTGTTAGTTAAAGTTATGCTATAGTGTATTTAGTTACTATAATTGACATTTGTTAGTACCATAGTATTAACTAACATCCGTAGGCTGGTTGGTTATATAAAGTTATGTTAGGATGTATTCAGTTACTATTATTGACTGTTGTTAGTAACATAGTATTAACTAACATCTGTAGGCCTGTTAGTTAGTTAAAGTTATGTTAGGATGTATTCAGTTACTATTATTGACTGTTGTTAGTAACATAGTATTCACTAAAATGTGTATGTTAGTTAATTAAAGTTATGTTATGATGCATTTAGTTACTATTATTAACTGCTGTTAGTAACATAGTATTAACTACCATCTGTAGGGTAGTTAATTAAAGTTACATAATGATATATTTAGTTACTGTTATTAACTGCTGTTAGTAACATAGTATCAACTACCATCTGTAGGGTAGTTAGTTAAAGTTACATAATGATATATTTAGTTACTGTTATTAACTGCTGTTAGTAACAGTATTAACCAACATCTGTAGGTTAGTAAGTTAAAGTTATGTTATGATGTATGTAGTTACTATCAATAACTGTTTTTAGTAACATAGTATTAACCAACATCTGTAGGTTAGTTAGTTGAAGTTATGTTATGTTATGATGTATGTAGTTACTATCAAGAACTGTTTTTAGTAACATAGTATTAACCAACATCTGTAGGTTAGTTAGTTAATGTTATGTTAGGATGTATTTACTTACTATCATTGACTGTTGTTAGTAACATAGTATTACCTTCCATCTGTAGGCTAGTTAGTTAAAGTTGTGTTAGTATTTAGTTACTATAACTGACTTTTTGTTAGTAACATGGTACTAATTAACATATGTAGGTTAGTTTGTTAAAGATACATTAAGATGTATTTAGTTATTATTAACTGTTGTTAGTAAAATACTACTAACATCTGTAGGCTAGTTATTTAAAGTTACATTAGGATGTATTTAGTTACTATTATTGACTGTTGTTAGTAAAATAGTATTATCTAACATCTGTAGGCTAGTGAGTTAGTTAATGTTATGTTAGGATCTATTTAGTTATTATTATTGACTGTTAGGAACATAGTATTACCTTCCATCTGTAGGCTAGTTAGTTAAAGTCGTGTTAGTATTTAGTTACTATAACTGACTTTTTGTTAGTAACATGGTACTAATTAACATATGTAGGTTAGTTTGTTAATGGTACATGAAGATGTATTTAGTTATTATTAACTGTTGTTAGTAACATAGTACTAACTAACATCTGTAGGCTAGTTATTTAAAGTTACATTAGGATGTATTTAGTTACTATTATTGACTGTTGTTAGTAACATAGTATTATCTAACATATGTAAGCTAGTTAGTTAGTTAAAGTTACGTTAGGATCTATTTAGTTATTATTATTGACTGTTGTTAGGAACATAGTATTACCTTCCATCTGTAGGCTAGTTAGTTAAAGTTGTGTTAGTATTTAGTTACTATGACTGACTTTTGTTACTAACATGGTACTAACTAACATATGTAGGTTAGTTTGTTAAAGACACATTAAGATGTATTTAGTTATTATTAACTGTTGTTAGTAACATAGTACTAACTAACATCTGTAGGCTAGTTATTTAAAGTTACACTAGGGTGTATTTAGTTACTATTATTGACTGTTGTTAGTAACATAGTATTATCTAACATCTGCAGGCTAGTTAGTTAGTTAAAGTTACGTTAGGATGTATTTAGTTATTATTATTGACTGTTGTTAGGAACATCGTAATAACCAACAGTCAATACATAGTCAATACTAGTAACTAAATACTAACATTACTCGAACTAACTAACTAGCCAACAAACAAACTAACTAAATAGCCACCTAACTAACTAACTAACTAACCAGTCAACCAACTAACCAACCAATTAACTAACTAACTAACTTTAGCAGGGATTCTTCCCAGCAGCACATCCTTGTTTTTGTTTGACGTGCATTTCCCTAACAAGTCTTTTCTGCACTTGCCTGTTGTCTCTGCATCCCGGGGTCCATACATACACCAAAACATAACAAAAACAGTTAAGTTTATTCAATTCTTATTCTTATTCTTTATCAATATTATTATCATTATTGCACCGAGGCTTTAGCACACTTAAAGTCCTACAAGAAATGTGTACATATATACATGTATACAGTATGTATATATGTACACGGCGGCAATTGTACTTTTCAGGTCCCATTGTTCTGGTTTCATTTTTCCTTTGTTTTGTTTTGTTTTGTTAGTTTTCTAATCAAAAAGTTGTTTATTTAGTCTGTAGAAGGTGTCGCGGGCCAATGAGAGTTGAGCTGAGGAGGCCACACTTTGGACACGCTGGTCTAGATCTAAATGACTTGGGTCCACGCAGGTGCGTCATTGTGTGCGTGTTGAAATATCCCGCGAGATGATGATGATGATGATGATCCTCAGTGGGGGTGAAGGGGTGTGTGTGTGTGTGTGTGAGTGTGTGTGTGTGTGTGTGTGTGTGTGTGTGTCATCCATCTCCCGCTCTGTCCCTGCGCGACACAGGCGAGGCTGATGGAGTGGACCATAGATGGACCGCCGACACTGCGGGGGTCTGATGCTGAGCGGGCAGGTACACACACACACACACGCACACACACACACACACACACACACACACGCTAACGACTTTTACATGTGCAGGCTCTGAACGTGCAGGCTCGGTCGGCAGGTTTCCTTCAATAGAAATACATTTTGCAGAGCTGAGCAGTCGGCCAGGCTTTCTACACAGGACAAATATAGAACTATACAACATAGAACAAAGCTCTAAGCAGCTGTACGACAGTCACAATCACGATGCTTGTTGCTAGGCAGAACTTGTGAAACCCCATTACTGTAAAAACAAACACATTCAGTGTGTACAAACATGCATACATCAAAACATACTGTATATATATACATACATGCATACATTTGTACGTACATACATATATACATACATAAATACATACATGTATATGTGCATACGTACATACATAAATACATACATGTATATGTACATACGTACACACATAAGTAACTGCGTGCATACATACATAAATGCACACAGACATACATATGTACAAACATACATACATCAAAACATACTGTATATATATATATACATACGAACGCACAAAAATACATGTACTGAATATGTACATACAAATGTAGAGACATACAAACATACATCATTGAGCGCGTACATGCGTACGTATATACACAAATCGTAAATATTTACATACATACCAACATACAAAAATACGTATGTAGTCGTACATACCTACATACATAGTGTATGTACATATGTACATACTGTACATACATACATACACACATGCACACATACATATACACATACTGTACATATATATGAATACATACATATACATAGGGCTGCAACTAACAACTAATTTGATAATCGATTAATCTGTCAATTATTACTTCGATTAATCGATTAATAATCGGATAAAAGAGACAAACTACATTTCTATCCTTTACAGTATTTTATTGAAAAAAAACCCCCAGCATACTGGCACCATACTTATTTTGATTATTGTTTCTCAGCTGTTTGTAAATGTTGCAGTTTATAAATAAAGGTTTATAAAAAAATAAAAATAAAAAATAATAATAAAAAAGTAGCCTCTGCGCATGCGCATAGCATAGATCGAACGAGTCGATGACTAAATTAATCGCCAACTATTTTTTATAATTATTGTATACTTATTGTATAATTATTGTATTATTGTATATAATTATTGTATAATAAAGGTTTATAAAAAAATAAAAATGAAATAAAAAAATAAAAAAGTAGCCTCTGCGCATGCGCATAGCATAGATCCAACGAATCGATGACTAAATTAATCGCCAACTATTTTTTATAATTATTGTATACTTATTGTATAATTATTGTATTATTGTACATAATTATTGTATAATAAAGGTTTATAAAAAAAAAAAAAAAAAAAAAAAAAAAAAGTAGCCTCTGCGCATGCGCATAGCATAGATCCAACGAATCGATGACTAAATTAATCGCCAACTATTTTAATCGATTTAATCGATTAGTTGTTGCAGCCCTACACACACACACACATATATATATATATATATATATATATATATATATATATATATATATAATTTCGTTCATTTTTTTCGAATCCACTTTTGATTTTACATCTCACTTTTGTTATATAATATTGCAATTATTATGAACAATATATGTAAGTATGTTATTTCACAGCTGATGAAATAAATTAATTTAACATTAAAAAAACGTTTTAAAAGTTTTTCTTTTCTTTTCATGGAACTTAGGACATTTCATTTCCTCAGCAGAGGAAGATGAAGATGCTCTCACTTTACAAGGCGACATTTTATCTGGTGAGAACCGGGTCACTGGGTCGACTGCTTCAAAGGGGCGGAGCTAGGCAGCAGAAATGTTTTTATACTAGGGCTGTTATAATCACATAACATGATCATGTTACACAGACACACATGCACACACACACACTTACACACACACACACACACACACACGGTAATCATGTATACACACAGATTAATCACGCAATGTATTTTGACTGTAGATGTACCTTTACCTTTCCAGTTGATGGTGAATATATATACAGTATATATATATTAGGGCTGCAACAACTAATCGATTCAATCGATTAAAATCGATTATAAAAATAGTTGTCGATTCGATGGATCTATGTTATGCGCATGCGCAGAGGAATTTTTTTGGATTTATTTAAAACGTTTTTTAAAAAATTATTATTATTATTATTTTAATAAAACTTTAATTATAAACTGCAACATGTACAAACAACTGAGAAACAATAATCAAAATAAGTATGGTGCTAGTATGCTGTTTTTTTCCCAATAAAATACTGGAAAGGATAGAAATGTAGTTTGTCTCTTTTATCCGATTATTAATCGATTAATCGAAGTAATAAGCAACAGATTAATCGATTATCAAATTAATCGTTATTTGCAGCCCTAATATATATATATATATATATATACTGTATATATATATATATATATATATATATATATATATATATATATATATATATATATATATATATATATATATATATATATATATATATATATATATATATATATATATATATATATATACACATACAGTGTTTATATGTATGCATACATACACACATACATGTATGTATATATAATAATAAATAATAATGGATTAGATTTCATATCGCGCTTTTCTATTATTAGATACTCAAAGTGCTCACAGAGAAGTGCGAACCCATCATTCATTCACACATATATACATGTATACATATACAAACATATGTACATATATACATACATACATATACAGTGTATATATGTACATATACAAATACATATATGTATATATACGTGTAAGAATAAATACATATACATATATGTATGTATATTTACTGTATAAAGGTATATATATAGATATATAGAAAATATATATGTAGAAGAACTGTACTATATTGTATACAATTTAACATATGTTAATGAAAAGTAAAGTATTGTAATAAAACAAAGACAATGGTATTAATACAGTAAGTAATAATTAATGTATTATTAGCCACAGTACATTTATTTATGCATACTTTGGTTTGGGTCTTTAAAATAAAATAAAATAAGTAAGTATGCCATAATTATTTATCATTATGATAGTTAAAATGATTATAATGAAATTATTTTTTATTTTTATTTTTCTGCACTGGATACAACTGTGAAAAAGTAGTAATGACAAAACTAAAACATTTATTTAAAAAAACACGATAAAACAATTTTTTGGTTAATATTATCTTTAAATTATTGTAAATATTATTATTATTATTATTATTATTATGATTCAATTATTTTTGGGTTAAAATCTGATGCGGACTGATGCGTACTCACTTGACCTTTGACCCCCGCTACGTCAGCCATCTTGGCTCAGACGTCTACAGATTGATCTATAGATAGATCTATAGATCACCGGTCTCAGAGAAACTTCTGGCTTTGACGTTGACCTTTGAACCGTGCAGGAAATAAGCAGCAGGTTCACCTTCGACCCCGACACCTTTTGGTCCTCTCCAGGGACACATGGCGACGGTAACCCGGCAACCACCAAAACATGTTTATGCAAGACCCAAGATACCTCGTCTCTGCTCATATTTGGTTACCATGGCGACAATACCGGGCGTGTGCGCTTTCGCCCGCAGCCCGCCAACAATGGCTGACCTCGGCGCTCAAGGAATACGAGCTAACCCGATCACGCGACTTCTTCTTCGTTCGGCCGACGCCCTCAATGACACGTTTTGGAAGTAGGGCAGAGATTGCCAACTAACGCATTTAAAAGACTCCAGTCCAGTAGGGGGCGGTGTTACGCATTACTTCCCGAAACATAGCAATTGTGTCCGATGCTACCGACAAATCAAGAAAAATGACTTTAACGCGAGTAAAAACAAAGTTTATGTAGCATTAGAGCATAACGTAAAAACACCAGAATTGTACGAGTAGTACTAGTAATACAAGTACATGAGACATTCCGCTATGCAAAGTTGAGTAGTAACGTGCTACTCGGGATGTTACGATAAACAGTAACAACGATAACCGGGGTTAGCATGAGAATTATTTAAAAAAAACGTAATTGATAACTGGACTCACGGATTGACTGGCACTAGCTCATTAGCTAGCTTCAATGCTAACATGAAAACAAGAGACATTAAGGTCTTATTTCATTAAGAAATAAATCCGAACTTATATAAACACATTCGAACAACTATGATATTTGTCCAAAAACATTCGATCTTTTGTCACTGGCATTAGCTTCTCAGATTTTTCTAAATAGGTTCTTGAAAATTCCGAATCAATTCAAAATTGCTACTAATTAATTTTTTTCCAACAACTGTGTTATCACTGTGAAAGAAATATGTGGATTTTAGGGTAAAATAACTGCGGGCTCAGTCAGTCGCCAGGATTTGAACATAGAAATAACGGTGGTCAAGAGTACCGTGAAAACTACAATTTTTATTCATTCTGGTTATGAACTGATTCAGAGTTTTCAAAAAGTCGTTTTTTTTAAACCTAAAATAAAGCCGAATTAATTCAACGTGAGGTTGGAAATATTTTTTCATTTTGTAAGTTTTATTCCCAAAACTTTGTCCAATTGTACAATATCTGAAGTACAGTCGACTTTTATTTTGTAATTTCACATTGTTTAGGAAGGTCTTTCCTGTCCCCAAATGTGTCACTATTTAATTATGAATGAAAAATATTATGTTAACCTGTGACTATGATGCTCACTTCCCTTGTGCGAAGATGATTTTTTAAAAACTTTTTTAAAACTTTTTTTCACAATAAAATCCGTAAGAAGGAGTTTTTCAACCAATTTTCTTACTTTAATGTATAAAATTCTTCAAACTCGATATGCAATCGTTCTTTCTAAAAACTATAACACTGATCAGTTTGATTTTAGAGTTGATGATTTATCAGTCAAACTCAATCAAACTTTATTTGTAAAGCGCTTTTTATACATAAAAAAAAAAGCAACGCAAAGTGCTTTACAAAGTTAAAAACAATAACCCGATGACCCAAACACACACACACACATATTCTACTATATGAACAAATGTATGCATGTTTGAGTACAGAGGAGCCAGATGAGTAAACACTATCACAGGAGCCATCTGTACCAGGAGGTCATCAGACCATGGCCCCCAGGACGCTGTCAAAAAGGGGCCCTACAAACATGGCTGATAACCCCTGATGAAGATGGCTACCTGTGAGGAACGTTGGAAAGTAAAAATAATAAAAGTTGTAGAATAGTCAGAACCATGAGTAGAAATAAAAGGGTAAAATACAAGTAAGAAGTGAAGATTAAAAAATGTAATAAATAACAAATAAAATAAAATAATAATAAATAAAAAAGATACAAATAAAATGAATATACCTTAAATATATAATAAATAAATATAACTAAATAAAATCTTACATAACTAATAAGATAGAAAGAGAAACATTACAAAATTGAACACAAATTTAACCATACAGTATCATAATATTTGAGTTGATAACTCAATATACTCTTTGTAAACACCCGGTGTTTTGGTAGTGACCAATATTTAGTTTGCAAGGTTTTATCAAACATATTGCTTATCATAACATGCTTGTGGTCAATAAAATCATTGATTTTTCTGTTGATATCCGTTGAAAAGAATTACCCACGTGCTAATTCTGACCATAACTAAATCATGCTAGCAAACACTCCTAAAAACATAATATTTTGCACAAAAGTTGACGTAATTGAAGATATTACGTGTATGGCAGTGACCATTTTTAAAGGTACACATTTAATTTTTAGACTTTGGAACACATTTATTTAAAAACGAGTTACTTACCAGAGGGGGCATTAGCCCAATGTCACTTCCTGGTTCATAATAATGGGGTGTGGCTTAAATCTAGAATCGGCCACGCCTCTAAAACTCTTGCGTTTCGGTAGTGACATAAAAATGAAGGACATGATTTTTTTTTCATTTCAAAATAAAACCCACAATGAATTTATGTCTTTCAACATTTGTTTAGTATGGAGCCCCTAAAGGGACATGGGGGAATTATTTAAAAAAAAAACAAATTATTTTTATTTGTTTATTTTTTAGACATGTATCTCGTGGGCACGATAAACTATCTCGTGCGCACGAGAAACTTCTTTTAAAGTTATAAAAAAAAAATGTGCACGAGATACATGTCTAAAATAAAATAGAAAATAAAAAATGCATAATTTTTTAAATTTTTTTTTTTTAGACATGTATCTCGTGCGCACCAGAAACTTTTTTTAAAGTTATAAAAAAAAAATGCGCACGAGATACATGTCTAAAATAAAATAAAAAATAAAAAATTTATAATTTTTTTTTTTTTTTTTTTTCAGACATATATCTCGTGAGCACGAGATGCATGTCTAAAAAATAAAATTTAAAAAATAAAAATAATAAATAAAAAAAAATCCCCCTTGTCCCCTTAGGGGCTCCGTAGTTTAGAGTTAATCATCAAGATCTTTTAAATCACACCGTTGAAACATATCTAAAAAAAACGTTCAAAGCGATATTTTCACGAATTGAAATTTAGGGGTCAGGATTGGGGACGGCTACTTCTTAATAGAAAGTACCCCAGAAAAGATGATTTTGTATTTATTTCTGGTATGACTATCTCAACTAATGCACTGGGTTTCAACAGGTAATCTCAATTAAAATCCATGTCTGAGCATTCATTCGTTTTTTGTTAAAACGCTTTTTTAAACGTAGAACGCCAAATAACGAGCGGCAAAATCGTTTTGAAGCGAGAATCGCTTCTGAATCGAATCGTGCCCCCAAGAATCGGGATTCAAGTTGAACCACGAATTGTTATTGGTATTGTTTATTTTCGTAGTCCAGTAATCCATCGATTACTTTGTACGATTAATCGGGGGGAAAAAACATACTTTATAACGCCATTTTTCTGCTTGGTTAGGGTTAGGGTTAGGGTTGGGGTTAGGGTTAGGGTTAGGCATAAAGAAAAAAAGGTTGGTTAGGGTTAGGGTTGGGGTTGGGTTTGGGGTTAGGGTTAGGGTTATGGTTAGATTATTATTATTATCATTATTATTCCTGAAATTGCACTTTTAGCTACGTTAGAAACTATGTCTGCGCATTTAAAGTTCGAAATGTCGTCCATTTTTATTAGTCACGTTGACTAAACGATTAATCGAAGCAACAGATTATAAATCAAAGCTTTTTTTTACCAAACGATTAATCGATGTTATTGTTTATGCTGTACAGCAGAGTCTGGGTTGCTGAGTAGGTCAGTGCCGCTGGAAGTGGGTCATAGGAGACAGAAGATCCGCATTGTGCGCAGGGATCCAGAATCCAAGCCGATGAAGGAGAGGACGGAAACCAAATCTTGAAGCCGGCTGACAAAAGAACGTGTATTTGAAGGCAGCCCGAATGCTTCGTATTTCAGGTCGTGGCCTGAGGCTGTGGTCCGTCACCCAAAGCCAGCAAGGTGCTTTGACCTTGTTTTTGGTCCAATCCCAGGAGACCGCCTTGCCTATAAAGACCCCCCCAAACGTGAGTCCGACAATTCCATCCGAGCCTTGCCTCCCTGTCGCAGTCCAAGTCTTCACCGCGTCCGGCCACGAAGATGAAGATCCTTTTAGTCGTCCTCTCCATGATAGCGAGGAGTCGTCCGCTGGAGCTGAGCGACTGCGGCGCGGACGCCAGGAGACCTCAGATGACCGACATCTCGGTGCAGTGCGGCACGTCCTCCATCAGCCTGGCCGTCCAGGTCTGCCCGGTCATCTACACGGGCTACAACGAGACCCTCCTGATCCTCAACCACGTGACGGACTCAAGCTGCCGGGCCACGCTGGACGAAAGCGCGTGGCCCCCGGTGGCTCGCTTCGAATTCCCCCTGAACTCGACGCACGCCTGCGGGAGCACCTTCCTGACCACCAGCTCCACCGGCACCGGCGTCTTCTCGGACTTTTCCAACATCCAGACAGTGAACATCAGCGGCGTGATCCGCTCCATCGACACCACCACCGGCACCATCACGTACAACGCCGAGCTGAAGTACTTCTACTCCTGCGCGTACCCCTTAGAGTACCTGGTCAACAACACCCAGATCGACGTGTCGGCGTCCTCCGTCGCCGTGAAAGACAACAACGGCAGCTTCATCAGCACCTTGAACATGAAGCTCTTCAGCGACCCCGGCTACCTCCAGCCATTGGTCATACCCAGTCTCGGCCTGGAGCTGCGGACCAACGTGTACGTGGAGGTGAAAGCCGTCAACCTGACCGGGCAGTACCACGTCCTGCTGGACCGCTGCTACGCCTCCGTCTCGGCGCTGCCGTCCAACTCCAGCTCCTTCAACCTTTTCGTGCCGTGCTCCAAGGACCGCTTCACCACCGTGATCGAGAACGGCGACAGCCAGAGCGCCCGCTTCCACTTCCCGGCTTTCCGCTTCATCGAGCAGCAGAACGAGACGGTGTCCACCTACTTCCTGCACTGCATCACCCGCCTGTGCGAGAGCAGCACCTGCAGCATCTTCAAGCAGTGCAACAACCGCCGCAAGAGGGAGACGGTGGAGGCCACGCCGGACGGGGTGACTGAGCCCTACACCGTCACCTCCAAGAAGCTCATCACCAAAACCGAGACCGGCGAGTCCAAAGAGGAGCCCCTGGTCGACAGCGACGAAGACCGGTCCGCCGTCGGGCTCAGCGTTGCCGTCGGCGTCCTGGCTTTTGTTTGCGCCGTGGCCCTGTGTGCCGCCGCCATCTTCTACAAGAGGCTCAGGAACTAAACGGACCAGCTTCCGGCGCTCGCCCGTTTTGGACGACTCGACTCTTCTATCCTTCGTCAGCGTAGCTTTAGGAGTCGAGTTCGAGGTTTGTCATGCATGTCCGCACTTCAGAAGCTTTGATCCTAGAAGACCGTTTTTTTTTTTACGTGAAATGTCCGGGGGGTGGGAGGAGTTTTGAAAGAGAAGTCAAAGTAGCTTCCAAAGTATTACGTGTAATTTATTCTGTGGACGAACAAACTTTGTCTGCACTTAATAAACCATCTAAGAAACCGACGTGTCTTCTCCATTGACTTCATCTCCACAATAAAACATGTGACTACTACTACAGTTCTCCGCTTTTTGAAGTACAAGTACTTTACTGTCGTAATCACAAGAATCAACTAGAGCAGTGGTCCCCAACCTTTTTGTAGCTGCGGACCGGTCAACGCTTGAAAATGTGTCCCACGGATCGGGAGGGGGAAGGGGGGGTGAATTTTTTCATTTTTTTTTCATAAAGAAATACAATCATCTGTGCTTACGGACTGTATCCCTGCAGACTGTATTGATCTATATTGATATATAATGTACCGTAATTTCCGGACTATAAGCCGCACCTGACTATAAGCCGCACCAGCTAAATTTAGGGGAAAATACAGATTGCTCCATATATAAGCCGCACCCGACTATAAGCCGCAGGGTTTTGATGTGTAATTAGCGTAGTATATAGGGGTTCCTGCTACCACGGAGGGGATTGTCGGGACAGAGATGACTGTTTGGGAACGCAAAGCGTCCCATTTATTAACTATAAATCTTTCAATCATTCAATCAAACTTTCACATCTTTGACATGGCGAACAGCATTTGTGCAAAGTACAAATAATACAACGGTGCAAAGTAATACAAAGTGCTCGCCTGTACGTTATCAAAATAACCAGCCTACCGGTATATGAAAAGTCAGTCTTTAATCATTGTGTCATCGTCTTCCTCCTGCGTACTAAAACCACCGAAATCCTCTTCGTCGGTGTCGGAGAAGAACAGGCCGTAAATAAGCCGCACCCTTGTATAAGCCGCAGTGACCAGAACGAGGGGAAAAAGTAGCGGCTTATAGTCCGGAAATTACGGTATATATTGTGTTTTTTATGTTGATTTAATAAAACATTTGTATTTATTTTTATTTTTTTATTTGTATTAAATCAACATAAAAAACACAATATATACATTATATATCAATATAGATCAGGGGTCACCAACCTTTTTGAAAGCAAGAGCTACTTCTTGGGTACTGATTAATGCGAGGGGCTACCAGTTTGACACACACTTAAATAAATTGCCAGAAATAGCCAATTTGCTCAATTTACCTTTAACTCTATGTTATTATTAATATTTAATGATATTTACACTTAATTGAACGGTTTAAAAGAGGAGAAAACACGAAAAAAATGACTATTAAATTTTGAAACATAGTTTATCTTCAATTTCGACTCTTTAAAATTCAAAATTCAACCGAAAAAAAGAAGAGAAAAACTAGCTAATTCGAATCTTTTTGAAAAAATAATTATTTTTTTTTATAGAACATCATTAGTAATTTTTCCTGATTAAGATTCATTTTAGAATTTTGATGACATGTTTTAAATAGGTTAAAATCCAATCTACACTTTGTTAGAATATATAACAAATTGGACCAAGCGATGAGGTGGCGACTTGTCCAGGGTGTACCCCGCCTTTCGCCCGATTGTAGCTGAGATAGGCTCCAGCGACCCCAAAGGGAATAAGTGGTAGAAAATGGATGGATGGATGGATGGATGGACCGAGCTATATTTCCAACAAAGACAAATCATTATTTCTTCTAGATTTTCCAGAACAAAAATTTTAAAAGAAATTCAAAAGACTTTGAAATAAGATTTAAATTTGATTTTACAGATTTTTTAGATTAGCCAGAATATTTTTTTTAAATTTTAATCATAATAAATTTGAAGAAATATTTCACAAATATTCTTCATCGAAAAAACAGAAGCTAAAATGAAGAATTAAATTAAAATGTATTTATTATTCTTTACAATAAAAAAAATAAATTTACTTGAACATTGATTTAAATTGTCAAGAAAGAAGAGGAAGGAACTCAAAAGGTAAAAAGGTATATGTGTTTAAAAATCCTAAAATCATTTTTAAGGTTGTATTTTTTCTCTAAAATTGTCTTTCTGAAAGTTATAAGAAGCAAAGTAAAATAATTAATGAATTTATTCAAACAAGTGAAGACCAAGTCTTTAAAATATTTTCTTGGATTTTTTAAATTCTATTTGAGTTTTGTCCCTCTTAGAATTAAAAATGTCGAGCAAAGCGAGACCAGCTTGCTAGTAAATAAATACAATTTAAAAAATAGAGGCAGCTCACTGGTAAGTGCTGCTATTTGAGCTATTTTTAGAACAGGCCAGCGGGCGACTCATCTGGTCCTAACGGGCTACCTGGTGCCCGCGGGCACCGCGTTGGTGACCCCTGATATAGATCAATACAGTCTGCAGGGATACAGTCCGTAAGCACACATGATTGTATCTCTTTATGAAAAAAAATAAAAAAAAATAAAAAATAAAATAAAATTCTTGTGCGGCCCAATCGGTCCGCGGACCGGTACCGGGCCACGGCCCGGTGGTTGGGGTACCCACTGAAATAGAGTACCGGGGGGTCCGAATATGACTGATTATTTTCTAATAACAATAATTGCTTCTGTGAAGACCACAGTCAACATAAACTACGTGCAAACTACTGAGTCTTCATTGGGACACTAGTGAAATACTGACATCTAACCACTAGGGGGAGTTTTTTTGTATTTTGTGTGATTCATGTGGCAAGAGTCCAGGATGCTAATGTCCAAGTCAATGTAGAAAAAAAAAGCTACTGAAAGTGTTAAAAAAAAGTGCCTCATAATCAGAAAATAAAGTAATAAATAGTGTCAGATAATAGTGGAATTGGGAATAAATACATTCATTTATGAAAACAATAAAATAAAATAAAAGAGAAAAAAATAATAAATAAATATATATATATTTAAAATACTTGAAAATGTAAAGCAGATATGATGTATCTAATGAAGTGAAGTGAATTATATTTGCATAGCGCTTTTCTCTAGTGACTCAAAGCGTTTTACATAGTGAAACCCAATATCTAAGTTACATTTAAACCAGTGTGGGTGACACTGGGAGGAGGTGGCTAAAGTGTCTTGCCCAAGGACACAACGGCAGCGGCTAGGATGGCGGAAGCGGGAATCGAACCTGGAACCCTCAAGTTGCAGGCACGGCCACTCTACCAACCGAGCTATGCCGCCCCAATAATAAAAATGTTTTTTGAGTAATATTATTTCATACAATATCTTTGAGTTTGTGTATTTGTTTGTATTGTTTTTCTTTCAATGAGTACAATAGTGCAATAAAATGTATGAAAATGAAATAGTTAAAAAAAAGTTGAACGATATAATGAATCTAATCTTGTAATTAATTTTTTTTATTTTTTTTACTTACTTTCTTTTTATTTAATTAATAATATTTATGCTGATATTTTTGCTGTTTTGAAAAAATATGCTATTGTAAAAATAAACTAAATTAAATAGGTAAAAAATGTCAAGCAGATTTTTTTAAAGAGTTTGTGTCTAATTTTCTTATGTAAAATATTGTGTTAAAAATAAATAAATAATTAAAAAAATATATATACCGGTATATTAAAAAATATATATAAAAAATATAAATGAAAATATATATATATATATATATATATATATATATATATATATATATATATATATATATATATATATATATATATATATATATATATTGTTATAGACACGTAATCAATATCAATAAAAAATGCCAATCAGGTAACAGTATGGTGACAGTATTAATATATATATCGTTACAGTCACGTAATCAATATCAATAAAATATGCCAATCAGGTAACAGTATCAATATATATCCTGATAGACAGATACTCGATATCAATAAAAAATGCCAACCAGGTAACAGTATCAATATATACAACGATAGGCACATAATCGATATCAATAAAAAAATGCCAACCAGGTAACAGTATCAATATTTATAGCGATAGACACATAGTTGATATCAATAAAAAAAAAAAAATCAGGTAACACTATCAATATATATGGCGATTGACACGTAATTGATATCAATAATAAATTCCAATCAGGTAACAGTGTCAATATATATCGCGATTGACACATAATCGATATCAATACAAATGCCAATCAGGTAACAGTATCAATATTTATCATGATAGACACGTAATCAATACAAAAATCCAATCAGGTAACAGTATCAATATATATCGCGATTAACACATATTCAATATCACTAAAAAATGCCAATCACGTAACAGTGTCAATATATATCGCGATAAAACATAATCGATATCAATAAAAAAATACCAATCAGGTTAAAGTATCTATATATATCGTGATAGACACGTAATTGATTTTAATTAAAAACACCAATCAGGTATCGGTATGAATATATATTGTGATTGATACGTAATCGATATCAATAAAAAAATCAGGTAAGAGTATCAATATATATCGGAATAAACATGTAACCGATATCAATAAAAGATGCCACTCAGGTCACAGTATCAATATTTATCGCAATAGACATGTAATCGATATCAATAAAAAATTCCAATCAGGTAACAGTATCAATATATATTGTGATAGACACGTAATCGATATCAATTAAAAATACTATTTAGGTAACAGTATAATTAAATATCGTGATTGACACCTAATCAATATCACAAAAAAAATCCAATCAGGTAACAGTATCAAAATATATTGTGATAGTCACGTGATCGATATCAATAAAAATGTATTAGATAAAAAAACAGATTTTTTTTCTTCTTCCCTAAGTGAGGCACATTTGTGAAGTGACTCACAATCACGCTACGTTTTTATTATTTAAGTCAAGACTGAGTGTTGTATCCTTTTTTACCGTGCTGAACTTTTTTTTACGCCTGAGTAACAATTATTAAGGTTGTTAAAAAACGAGTAAAGTCGTACTTTTACTGTCTTTGTTATTTATCGTAGAGTCTCGACTGAGCGTCGTATCATCTTTAACCGTGATGAATTTATTTTTACACTTGAGTAACAATTATTAACGTTGTTAAAAAACGAGTAAAGTCATACTTTTACCGTCTTTGTTATTTATCGTAAAGTTCCAACTGAGTATTCTATCGTTTTTAACAGTGCTGAACATCTTTTTACGCTTGAGTAACAATTATTAACGTTGTTAACAAACTAGTAAAGTCGTACTTTTACTGTTTTTGTTATTTATCGTAAAGTCCCGACTGAGCGCCGTATCGTTTTCAACCGTACTGAACATCTTTTTACGCCTGAGTAACATTTATTAATGTTGTTAAAAAACGAGTAAAGTCGTACTTTTACCGTCTGTTATTTATCGTAGAGTCTCAACTGAGCGTCATATTGTTTTTAACTGTGTTGAATTTCTTTTTCCACTTGAGTAACAATTATTAACGTTGTTAAAAAACGAGTAAAGTCGTAATTTTACCGTCTTTGTTATTTGTCGTAAAGTTCCAACTGAGTGTTCTATTGTTTTTAACTGTGCTGAACATGTTTTTATGCCTGAGTAACAATTATTAATGTTGTTAAAAAACGAATAAAGTCGTACTTTTACCATCTTTGTTAGTTATCGTAAAGTTTCAACTGAGTGTTCTATAGTTTTTAACCGTGCTGAACATCTTTTTACACCTGAGTAACAATTATTAACGTTGTTAAAAAACGAGTAAAGTCGTACTTTTACTGTCTTTGTTATTTATCGTAAAGTCCAGACTGAGTGTCGTGTCGTTTTTAGCTGTACTGAACTTCTTTTTAAACCTGAGTAACAATTATTAACGTTGTTACAAAACGAGTAAAGTCATACTTTTACTGTCTTTGTTATTTATCGTAGAGTCTCAACTGAGCGTCATATCGTCTTTAACCGTGCTGAATTTCTTTTTCCACTTGAGTAACAATTATTAACGTTGTTAAAAAACGAGTAAAGTCGTACTTTTACCGTCTTTGTTATTCTTCGTAAAGTTCCAACTGTGTGTTCTATCGTTTTAACTGTACTGAACTTTTTTTTACGACTAACAGTTGTTAAGGTAGTAAAAAACGACTACAGTCGTACTTTTACTGTCTTTGTTATTTATCGTAAAGTCCTGACAGAGAGCCGTATCGATTTTAACCGTACTGAACATCTTTTTACGCCTCAGTAACAATTATTAACGTTGTTAAAAAAACGAGTAAAGTCGTACTTTAACTGTCTTTTTATTCATCGTAAAGTCCCGACTGAGTGTCGTATCGTTTTTACTGTACTGAACTTCTTTTTATGGCTGAGTAACAATTATTAACGTAGTAAAAAAACTAGTAAAGTCATACTTTTACCATCTTTGTTAAATATCGTAAAGTTCCAACTGAGTGTCGTATCGTTTTTAACCGTACTGAACATCTTTTTACACCTGAGTAACAATTATTAACGTAGTAAAAAAACGAATAAAGTTGTACATTCACCTTTTTTTGTTAAACATCGGAAAGTTCCAACTGAGCGTCGTATCGTTTTAACCGTGCTGAACATCTTTTTACGCCTGAGTAACAATTATTAACGTCGTAAAAAAACGAGTAAAGTCGTACATTTACCTTCTTTGTTAAATATCGTAAAGTGCCAATTGAGCGTCGTATCGTTTTTAACTGTACTGAACTTATTTTTACGCCTGGGTAACAATTGTTAACGTAGTAAAAAAACGAGTAAAGTCGTACTTTTACCGTCTTTGTTGAATATCGTGAAGTTCCAACTGAGCGTCGTATCGTTTTTAACTGTACTGAACTTCTTTTTACGCCTGAGTAACAATTATTAATGCAGTAAAAAAACTAGTAGAATCGTACTTTTGCCGTATTTGTTAAACATCGTAAAGTTCAAACTGAGCGTCGTATCGTTTTTAACCGTGCTGAACATCTTTTTACGCCTGAGTAACAATTATTAACGTAGTAAAAAAACGAGTAAAGTCCTACATTTACCTTCTTTGTTAAATATCGTAAAGTTCCAATTGAGCGTCGTATCGTTTTTAACTGTACTGAACTTCTTTTTACGCCTGAGTAACAATTGATAACGTTGTTAAAAAACGAGTAAAGTCGTACTTTTACCGTCTTTATTTATCGTAAAGTTCCAACTGAGCGTCATATCGTCTTTAACCGTGCTGAATTTCTTTTTCCACTTGAGTAACAATTATTAACGTTGTTAAAAAACGAGTAAAGTCATACTTTTACCGTCTTTGTTATTTATCGTAAAGTTCCAACTGAGTATTCTATCGTTTTTAACAGTGCTGAACATCTTTTTACGCTTGAGTAACAATTATTAACGTTGTTAAAAAACTAGTAAAGTCGTACTTTTACTGTCTTTGTTATTTATCGTAGAGTCTCGACTGAGCGTCGTATCATCTTTAACCGTGATGAATTTATTTTTCCACTTGAGTAACAATTATTAACGTTGTTAAAAAATGAGTAAAGTCATACTTTTACCGTCTTTGTTATTTATTGTAAAGTTCCAACTGAGTATTCTATCGTTTTTAACAGTGCTGAACATCTTTTTACGCTTGAGTAACAATTATTAACGTTGTTAAAAAACTAGTAAAGTCGTACTTTTACTGTCTTTGTTATTTATCGTAAAGTCCCGACTGAGCGCCGTATCGTTTTCAACCGTACTGAACATCTTTTTACGCCTGAGTAACAATTATTAATGTTGTTAAAAAACGAGTAAAGTCGTACTTTTACCGTCTGTTATTTATCGTAAAGTCTCAACTGAGCGTCATATTGTTTTTAACTGTGTTGAATTTATTTTTCCACTTGAGTAACAATTATTAACGTTGTTAAAAAACGAGTAAAGTCGTAATTTTGCCGTCTTTGTTATTTGTCGTAAAGTTCCAACTGAGTGTTCTATTGTTTTTAACTGTGCTGAACATGTTTTTATGCCTGAGTAACAATTATTAACGTTGTTAAAAAATGAATAAAGTCGTACTTTTACCGTCTTTGTTATTCTTCGTAAAGTTCCAACTGTGTGTTCTATCGTTTTAACTGTACTGAACTTTTTTTTACGACTAACAGTTATTAAGGTAGTAAAAAACGACTACAGTCGTACTTTTACTGTCTTTGTTATTTACCGTAAAGTCCTGACAGAGTGCCGTATCGTTTTTAACCGTACTGAACATCTTTTTACGCCTGAGTAACAATTATTAACGTTGTTAAAAAAACGAGTAAAGTCGTACTTTAACTGTCTTTTTATTCATCGTAAAGTCCCGACTGAGTGTCGTATCGTTTTTACTGTACTGAACTTCTATTTATGGCTGAGTAACAATTATTAACGTAGTAAAAAAACTAGTAAAGTCATACTTTTACCATCTTTGTTAAAAATCGTAAAGTTCCAACTGAGCGTCGTATCGTTTTTAACCGTACTGAACATCTTTTTACACCTGAGTAACAATTATTAACATAGTAAAAAAACGAGTAAAGTTGTACATTTACCTTTTTTTGTTAAACATCGGAAAGTTCCAACTGAGCGTCGTATCGTTTTAACCGTGCTGAACATCTTTTTACGCCTGAGTAACAATTATTAACGTCGTAAAAAAACGTGTAAAGTCGTACATTTACCTTCTTTGTTAAATATCGTAAAGTGCCAATTGAGCGTCGTATCGTTTTTAACTGTACTGAACTTCTTTTTACGCCTGGGTAACAATTAATAACGTAGTAAAAAAAACTAGTAGAGTCGTACTTTTACCGTCTTTGTTAAATATTGTAAAGTTCCAACTGAGCGTCGTATCGTTTTTAACTGTACCGAGCTTCTTTTTACGCCATAGTAACAATTATTAACATTGTTAAAAAAACGAGTAAAGTCGTACTTTTACCGTCTTTATTTATCGTAAAGTTTCAACTGAGTTTCGTATTGTTTTTAACCTTTCTGAACATTTTTTTACGCCTGAGTAACAATTATTAACGTAGTAAAAAAACGAGTAAAGTTGTACATTTACCTTTTTTTGTTAAACATCGGAAAGTTCCAACTGAGCGTCGTATCGTTTTAACCGTGCAGAACATCTTTTTACGCCTGAGTAACAATTATTAACGTCGTAAAAAAACGAGTAAAGTCGTACATTTACCTTCTTTGTTAAATATCGTAAAGTGCCAATTGAGCGTCGTATCATTTTTAACTGTACTGAACTTCTTTTTACGCCTGGGTAACAATTAATAACGTAGTAAAAATAACTAGTAGAGTCGTACTTTTACCGTCTTTGTTAAATATTGTAAAGTTCCAACTGAGCGTCGTATCGTTTTTAACTGTACCGAGCTTCTTTTAACGCCATAGTAACAATTATTAACATTGTTAAAAAAACGAGTAAAGTCGTACTTTTACCGTCTTTATTTATCGTAAAGTTTCAACTGAGTTTCGTATTGTTTTTAACCTTTCTGAACATTTTTTTACGCCTGAGTAACAATTATTAACGTAGTAAAAAAACTAGTAAAGTCATACTTTCACCGTCTTTGTTAAATATCGTAAAGTTCCAACTGAGCGTCGTATCATTTTTAACCGTACTGAACTTCTTTTTACGCCTGAGTAACAATTATTAACGTAGTAAAAAAACGAGTGAAGTCGTACATTTACTGTCTTTGTTACTTATCGTAAAGTTCCAACTGATCGCTTTTGAACCGTGCTGAACTTCTTTTTACGCTTGCAAGCAGTCGAGCAGAGTTGTCGGGCTCCACTTTGCAGGCAGGACGTGCGCGTTATGGACTTCCTGCAGCAAATAAAAGCCTCCCTTGTCAGCGAGCGCGACGTGCTGAGTGAGCGCTGCGTGTTTATTGGCCCGCGGGGAGCGGCCTGTCATTGCCGGATTCCGGCGAATGAAGAACGGCGCTCGCTTCTTGCCACTCGCACAATTCCCGCTTGTTGGCCTGAAGGATTCGCCGTGGACGTGACGCTCGCGTGACGCTCCCACCAGGTGTCGAGTTCCTCTCGGCGGGGGGCTTTGGGGCCGGGAATGAAAGTGTGGCGCACGACTGATTTCATTTCATGCTTTCGGACTTTTATGAAGTCCATAAAAACATTCCAAACATGTCCAGCAATCCTAAATCAAAGATTGTCATTTTCACGCATGCAAACATTGTTGAAGCCTGCGCTTTTATTTTGGAGATCATACATACTCTCAATAGGAGGAAAAATGCATTATTTTTTTAAAAGTTTTTTTTTCTTTTTTCTTATTTAAGTTAATTTCTTAAGTGACAGTGGAATAAAAACATTTCTTTTTTAAAATTATTTGTATGTATAATTTTTTCATATTTATTTTTATTATATATATATATATTTTTTTTAATTTATTGATCTGCAAAGAAATACAATGTCACCCAAAAGGGTTTGGTGGAATCTACTTTTTAATTTTTTTCTCATCAGACCATATTTTCTTTACAATTTTACATTTTTTTCTTGTCTCCTATTTAAGTTCATTTCTTAAGTGACAGTGGAATATAACTTTTTTCTTTTTTTAAATGATTTGTATGTAATATTTTTTCATATTTATTTTTTATTAAATATATTTTTTTTGAATTTATTGATCTGCAAAGAAATACAATGTCACCCAAAAGGGTGGGTGGAATGTACTTTTAAATTTTTTTCTCATCAGACGATATTTTCTTTACAATTTGAATTTTTTTCTTTTCTCCTATTTAAGTTCATTTCTTAAGTGACAGTGGAATAAAAATGTTTCTTTTTTAAAATTATTTGTATGTTATATTTTTTCATATTTATTTTTATTATATATATTTTTATTTATTTATTTATTGATCTGCAAAGAAATACAATGTCACCCAAAAGGGTTGGGTGGAATCTACTTTTTAATTTTCTTCTCATCAGACGATATTTTCTTTACAATTTAATTTTTTTCTTTTCTCCTATTTAAGTTCATTTCTTAAGTGACAGTGGAATAAAAATGTTTCTTTTTTAAAATTATTTGTATGTTATATTTTTTCATATTTATTTTTATTATATATATTTTTATTTATTTATTTATTGATCTGCAAAGAAATACAATGTCACCCAAAAGGGTTGGGTGGAATCTACTTTTTAATTTTCTTCTCATCAGACGATATTTTCTTTACAATTTAATTTTTTTTTCTTTTCTCCTATTTAAGTTAATTTCTTAAGTGACAGTGGAATAGAACTTTTTTCTTTTTTTAAATTATTTGTATGTAATATTTTTTCATATTTATTTTTTATTAAATATATATTTTTTAATTTATTGATCTGCAAAGAAATACAATGTCACCCAAAAGGGTTGGGTGGAATATACTTTTTAATTTTCTTCTCATCAGACGATATTTTCTTTACAATTTAAATTGTTTTTATTTTCTCCTATTTAAGTTCATTTCTTAAGTGACAGTGGAATACAACTTTTTCTTTTTTTAAATTATTTGTATGTAATATTTTTTCATATTTATTTTTTATTAAATATATTTTTAACTTTATACAAAAGCAGATTGCTTTTGATGGTTTTATTTTTAACACTGTCTTACACAACACTTCCTGATGTATAATACAATGCAAAAATGTCAATTTCTGTCACTTTATCCTGCATCCTCTTTAAAAATCTAACATTTTTCCCCGTCAGATTTGGACAACCATCTGTTGTCACACCAGCCAGCTTATCCCATTTTAGTCCTAACATGTCCAAACACGCATTTACCCATGTGAACAAGTCATTACCTGTGGTTGTCTCTTTAATTGACTGCATGGCTGCCAGCTTCTCCGTGATTTGAAAGTCTGCAGTTATCCCTCGTAAGAAGATGAGCAGCTGGGCGGTGTTACGTACATAGCAGCTCTCATCCAAAGCCAGCGAAAAACAGTCAACAGTTCTTCAGCTGAAGCTCCAAGTTTCCAGCGATGGTCTCAACCCGCCTCGTTACAGTGCGTCGGGAGAGTGACACGTTCTCAAATGCGCCCCTCTTCTCCGGGCATATCAGCGCAACAGAGTCCAATAAGCACTCCTTAATAAACTCTCCGTCAGAAAACGCCTTACTTTTTCTGCCGATTTTGTGAGAAATGACGAAACTTGTCCTGACGGCTGCATTTCTGGGGGTGTGAAATATGGGAAAAAGTCCTTGTTGGGTTTGCAGTTTTACCATCAACGCATCGGCCTCCCTTGCGCGCGCTTCATCAGACAGATTCCGGTATTTTTCCTTGTGCTTCGTCGTGTAGTGGCGATTCAAATGATATTCTTTAAAGACAGCAACCTGTGTACCACAAATTAAGCACACGGCTTTACCTTTAATTTCTGTAAAGAAATACTTGGCAGTTCATGTCTTGTTGGAAACACGCCATTCGTCATCAACTTTTCTCTTTTTAGCGTCTCATCACTTGTCGCTGTGCACCTTCACTCACAGGTTACACCCGGACATACGCCCATAAATAACACTTTTCAAAATAAAAGCAGCACAGTTGTATTGCACGCAAGACATAAATGTTTTTTTAAAAATGTATTTTGTAATTTGTGATTGCCGCTGTTCACATTCACTCACAATCGCGCACGCGCTACACGGAAGTAATACGAATAACGCTTTTCAAAACAAAAGCAGCACCGTTGTATTGCACACTCGACATAGATACTTTTTAAAATTTATTTTGAAATGTATGATTGGCCTCACGCGGGCCGGACAGGGACGCACAAAGGCCGAATGCTCAGGTCTGTTCTACGTTGTCGATTTTTTTACGTTGTCTATTTTCTGTGTTGTCTATTTTTAACATTCTCCATGTTTTTAAGTTCTCTATTTTTTAAATTCTCTATTTTCTACCTTGTTTATTTTTAAAGGTTTCTATTTTCTAGGTCGTTCACTTTCTACGTTGTTTTTTTTAACGTTGTCAATTTTCTATGTCCTCTATTTTCTACCTTGTCTATGCTCTATTTTCTCTATTTTCCATGTGTTCAATATTCTATGTTGTCTATTTACTACATTGTTTATCGTCTACATTTTCTATTTCTTATCTAATCCATTTAGTGCATTGTCTAGTTTATAAGTTGTCTATGCCCTATGTTCTCCATTTCCTTCGCTCTTCATTTTCTACTTTCCCTTTTTCTACATTGTCTATCCTCTATGTTCTATTTTTTCTAAATTGTCTATGCTTTATGTTCTGCATTTTCTACATTGCCTATGCTCTACGTTCTCTTTTTTCTAAATTGTCTTTGCTCTATGTTCTCCAGTTTTCTACATTGCCTATGCTCTATATTCTCCATTTTCTACATTGTATATGCGCTATGTTCTCTAGTATCTACATTGTCTATGCTCTATGCTCTCCATTTGCTACATTATCTATGCCCTATCTTCTCTAGTTTCTACATTGTCTATGCTCTACGTTCTGTTTTTCTACATTGCCTATGCGCTATGTTCTCTATTTTCTACAACTATGCTCTATGTTCTCAATTTTCTACATTGTCTATGCCCTATGTCCTCCATTTTTCTACATTGTCTATGCTCTATGTTCTCTAGTTTCTACATTTTCTATGCCCTATGTACTCCATTTTCTATAACTATGCTCTATGTTCGCTAGTTTCTACATTGTCTATGCCCTATGTCCTCCATTTTCTACATTTTCTATGTTCTATATTCCCTAGTTTCCACATTTACTATGCCCTATGTCTCCATTTTCTACAACTATGCTCTATGTTCTCTAGTTTCTACATTGTATATGCCCTATGTCCTCCAATTCTACATTGTCAATGATCTTTGTTCTCTAGTTTCTACATTGTCTATGCCCTATGTCCTCCATTTTCTACATTGTCTATGCTCTATGTTCTCTAGTTTCTACATTGTCTATGCCCTATGTTCTCCATTTTCTACAACTATGCTCTATGTTCTCAATTACTACATTGTCTATGCCCTATGTCCTCCATTTTCTACATTGTCCATGCTCTATGTCCTCTAGTTTCTACATTGTCTATGCCCTATGTCCTCCATTTTCTACATTGTCCATGCTCTTTGTTCTCTAGTTTCTACATTGTCTATGCCCTATGTCCTCCATTTTCCACATTGTCTATGCTCTTTGTTCCCTAGTTTCTACATTGTCTATGCCCTATGTTCTCCATTTTCTACATTGTCTATGCTCTATGTTCTCTAGTTTCTACATTGTCTATGCCCTATGTTCTCCATTTTCCACATTGTCTATGCTCTATGTTCTCTAGTTTCTACATTGTCTATGCCCTATGTCCTCCATTTTCTACATTGTCTATGCTCCTTGTTCTCTAGTTTCTACATTGTCTATGCCCTATGTTCTCCATTTTCTACATTGTTTATGCTCTATGTTCTCCATTTTCCTACATTGTCTATGCTCTACGTTCTCCATTTGCTACATTATCTATGCTCTACGTTCTCTTTTTCTACTTTTTCTACATTGTCTACGCTCTATGTTCTCCATTTTCTACATTGTCCATGCTCTATGTTCTCTAGTTTTCTACATTCTCTATGCCCTATCTCGTCTAGTTCTACATTGTCAATTCTCAATGCTCTCCATTTTCTACATTGTCTATGCTCTATATTCTCTAGTTTCTACATTGCCAATGCTCTATGTTGTGCGTGCTGTAGGTAGTCTATGTCCTCTACTCTATGTTCCAGGCCCGAGGTGGAACATAGAGGCTGCACCTGCTGAGTGTGAAACACAAGCTGCTTGTAAGAAGCACAAATATTTGGGAGGGAATCATAAAAGACAGAAAAGAGCAACAGAAGATGGATGATCTGCTTCCCAGTCAGCATGATGCACACACACACACACACACACACACACACACACACACACACACACACACACACACACACGCACACACACACACACACACGAAGCGGAGCGTGTAATGCTAACATGATGTTGAAGGCCGACAGTTGAAATGTTGCGTGTCATCGCCGCTTCAGCTGTGAAATCCAGGAAGTGACATCATCAGGTGGTGTCTAGTGTTGGTTATTATATATTTATTATTAAGTTATTAGTGCGTGTCTTTTATACGCCTGTGCTACTATGTATCAGTGTGTGTCTTTGTGTATTAGTGCGCACACTTATGTAGTACTTAGAATTTCAAGGCTGCAACACGTGCCAAAGTAGTCGGGAAAGGGCATGTTCACCACTGTGTTACATGGCCTTTCCTTTTAACAACACTCAGTAAACGATTGGGAACTGAGGAGACTAATTGTTGAAGCTTTGAAAGTGGAATTCTTTCCCATTCTTGTTTCATGTAGAGCAGGGGTCACCAACGCGGTGCCCGCGGGCACCAGGTAGCCCGTAAGGACCAGATGAGTAGCCCGCTGGCCTGTTCTAAAAATAGCTCAAATAGCAGCACTTACCAGTGAGCTGCCTCTATTTGTTTAAATTGTATTTATTTACCAGCAAGCTGACATTTTTAATTCTAAGAGAGACAAAACTCAAATAGAATTTGAAAATCCAAGAAAATATTTAAAGACTTGGTCTTCACTTGTTTGAATAAATTCATGAATTTTGTTTTACTTTGCTTCTTATAACTTTCAGAAAGACAATTTTAGAGAAAAAATACAACCTTAAAAATGATTTTAGGATTTTTAAACACATATACCTTTTTACCTTTTAAATTCCTTCCTCTTCTTTCCTGACAATTTAAATCAATGTTCAAGTATTTTTTTTTATTATTATTATAAAGAATAATAAATACATTTGAATTTAATTCTTCATTTTAGCTTCTGTTTTTTCGACGAAGAATATTTGTGAAATATTTCTTCAAACTTATTATGATTAAAATTCAAATGAATTATTCTGGCAAATCTAGAAAATCTGTAGAATCAAATTTAAATCTCATTTCAAAGTCTTTTGAATTTCTTTTAAAATTTTTGTTTTGGAAAATCTAGAAGAAATAATGATTAGTCTTTGTTAGAAATATAGCTTCGTCCAATTTGTTATATATTTTAACAAAGTTTAACCTATTTAAAACATGTCATCAAAATTCTAAAATTAATCTTAATCAGGAAAAATTACTAATGATGTTCCATAAATTATTTTTTTAATTTTTTCAAAAAGATTCGAATTAGCTAGTTTTACTCTTCTTTTTTTCGGTTGAATTTTGAATTTTAAAGAGTCGAAATGGAAGATAAACTATGTTTCAAAATTTAATTGTCATTTTTTTCGTGTTTTCTCCTCTTTTAAACCGTTCAATTAAGTGTAAATATCATTAATTATTAATAATAATATAGAGTTAAAGGTAAATTGAGCAAATTGGCTATTTCTGGCAATTTATTTAAGTGTGTATCAAACTGCCTCTATTTGTTTAAATTGTATTTATTTACTAGCAAGCTGGTCTCGCTTTGCTCGACATTTTTAATTCTAAGAGAGACAAAACTCAAATAGAATTTGAAAATCCAAGAAAATATTTAAAGACTTGGTCTTCACTTGTTTGAATAAATTCATGAATTTTGTTTTACTTTGCTTCTTATAACTTTCAGAAAGACAATTTTAGAGAAAAAATACAACCTTAAAAATGATTTTAGGATTTTTAAACACATATACCTTTTTACCTTTTAAATTCCTTCCTCTTCTTTCCTGACAATTTAAATCAATGTTCAAGTATTTTTTTTAATTATTATTATAAAGAATAATAAATACATTTTAATTTAATTCTTCATTTTAGCTTCTGTTTTTTCGACGAAGAATATTTGTGAAATATTTCTTCAAACTTATTATGATTAAAATTCAAATAAATTATTCTGGCAAATCTAGAAAATCTGTAGAATCAAATTTGAATCTCATTTCAAAGTCTTTTGAATTTCTTTTAAAATTTTTGTTTTGGAAAATCTAGAAGAAATAATGATTAGTCTTTGTTAGAAATATAGCTTCGTCCAATTTGTTATATATTTTAACAAAGTTTAACCTATTTAAAACATGTCATCAAAATTCTAAAATTAATCTTAATCAGGAAAAATTACTAATGATGTTCCATAAATTATTTTTTTAATTTTTTCAAAAAGATTCGAATTAGCTAGTTTTACTCTTCTTTTTTTCGGTTGAATTTTGAATTTTAAAGAGTCGAAATGGAAGATAAACTATGTTTCAAAATTTAATTGTCATTTTTTTTCGTGTTTTCTCCTCTTTTAAACTGTTCAATTAAGTGTAAATATCATTAATTATTAATAATAATATAGAGTTAAAGGTAAATTGAGCAAATTGGCTATTTCTGGCAATTTATTTAAGTGTGTATCAAACTGGTAGCCCTTCACATTAATCAGTACCCAAGAAGTAGCTCTTGCTTTCAAAAAGGTTGGTGACCCCTGATGTAGAGCTTCAGTCGTTCAACAGTCCGGGGGTCTCCGCTGTGGTATTTTACGCTTCATAATGCGCCACACATTTTCGATGGGAGACAGGTCTGGACTGCAGGTGGGCCAGGAAAGTTCCCGCACTCTTTTTTTTTACGAAGCCACGCTGTTGTAACACGTGCTGAATGTGGCTTGGCATCGTCTTGCTGAAATAAGCAGGGGCGTCCATGAAAAAGACGGCGCTTAGATGGCAGCATATGTTGTTCCAAAACCTGTACGTACCTTTCAGCATTAATGGTGCCTTCACAGATGTGTAAGTTACCCATGTCTTGGGCACTAACGCACCCCCATACCATCACAGATGCTGGCTTTTCAACTTTGCGTCGATAACAGTCTGGATCAGGGGTCGGCAACCCGCGGCTCTGTGGAGCTTTTTCAAAAATGTATGAAAAATGGAAAAAGATGAGGGGGAAAAAATATATTTTTTGTTTTAATATGGTTTCTGTAGGAGGACAAACATGACACAAACCTCCCTAATTGTTATAAAGCACACTGTTTATATTAAACATGCTTCACTGATTCGAGTATTTGGCGAGCGCCGTTTTGTCCTACTAATTTTGGCGGTCCTTGAACTCACCGTAGTTTGTTTACATGTATAACTTTCTCCGACTTTCTAGGACGTGTTTTATGCCACTTCTTTTTCTGTCTCATTTTGTCCCCCAGACTTTTAACGTTGTGCATGAGTGCACAAAGGTGAGTTTTGTTGATGTTATTGACTTGTGTGGAGTGCTAATCAGCAAGCTAATCGATGCTAACATGCTATTTAGGCTAGCTATATGTACATATTGCATCATTATGCCTCATTTGTAGCTATATTTGAGCTCATTTAGTTTCCTTTAAGTCATCTCAATTCAATGTATATCTCATGACACACTATCTGTATGTAATATGGCTTTTGATTTGTTGCGGCTCCAGACAGATTTGTTTTTGTATTTTTGCTCCAATATGGCTCTTTCAACATTTTGGGTTGCCGACCCCTGGTCTGGATGGTTCGCTTCCCCTGACATGATGTCGAATATTTCCAAAAACAATTTGAAATGTGGACTCGTCAGACCACAGAACACTTTTCCACTTTGCATGAGTCCATCTTAGATGATTTCGGGCCCAGAGAAGCCGGCGGCGTTTCTGGGTGTTGTTGATAAATGGCTTTCGCTTTGCATAGTAGAGCTTTAACTTGCACTTACAGATGTAGCAACCAACTGTAGTTACTGACAGTGGTTTTCTGAAGTGTTCCTGAGCCCATGTGGTGATATCCTTTAGAGATTGATGTCGGTTTTTGATACAGTGCCGTCTGAGGGATCGAAGGTCACGGTCATTCAATGTTGGTTTCCAGCTGCAGTGATTTCTCCAGATTCTCTGAACCTTTTCATGATATTATGGACCGTAGATGGTGAAATCCCTAAATTCCTTGCAATAGCTGGTTGAGAAATGTTGTTCTTAAACTGTTTGACTATTTGCTCACGCAGTTGTGGACAAAGTGGTGTACCTCGCCCCATCCTTTCTTGTGAAAGACTGAGCATTTTTTAGGAAGCTGTTTTTATACCCAATCATGGCACCCACCTGTTCCCAATTAGCCTGTTCACCTGTGGGATGTTCCAAATAAGTGTTTGATGAGCATTCCTCAACTTTATCAGTATTTGTTGCCACATTTCCCAACTTCTTTGTCACATGTTGCTGGCATCAAATTCTAAAGTTAATGATTATTTGCACAAAAAAAAAAAAGTTTATCAGTTTGAACATCAAATATGTTGTCTTTGTAGCATATTCAACTGAATATGGGTTGAAAAGGATTTGCAAATCATTGTATTCCGTTTATATTTACATCTAACACAATTTCCCAACTCATATGGAAACGGGGTTTGTACACAGTATCAGTGTAGGGTTAGGGTTAGGGTTAGGGTTAACCTAACCCTAACCCTAACCTAACCCTAAACCTAATCCTAACCCTAACATGTCAAGTTGATCCACACATTGTATTATTCTCCAGTGCAATAACAGTACTGACATGAAGGCTAAAAGGGCATTAATGGGAGCCTTAAAAAAAAAAGGGGAAAAAAAGAATTAACTAAACAGTTACTTCTCACAGTAACGCATTACTTTTTGGTGTAAGTAACTGAGTTAGTAACTGAGTTACTTTTGAAATAAAGTAACTAGTAACTGTAACTAGTTACTGGTTTTCAGTAATCAACCCAACACCGGCCATATTTAATTTGAACTTTTTTTTTTTTTTTTTTTTTTAAATGGTCCTCACTAGTCGCGTACAAATTTGTGTGAATTGTGCAAAATTATTTAAATTTGGTTAAATTAATACTGCAGTAGTGTGTGTGTGTGTGTGTGTGTGTGTGTGTGTGTGTGTGTGTGTGTGTGTGTGTGTGTGTGTGTGTTCTGGCAATGCTTACTTAATGGGGACATCAATTTGCAAATCTTTTTTTTTTTTTTTTTTTAATTTTTTTTTTTTTTTAAATTTATTTATTTTATTTTTTTAATAATGTCCTGCCCAGCTTCTCGGGCAAATCATATAGCAGATGTAGATGCCCATATCGGCTGTTCAGATTTACTTTACAAAAGAGAAGTGTAGGATACTTCTCTTGTTGCCTTACTTGTATTTTGACTTTATTAAATGTATTTATATTATCATCTGGTGCAGCCGGGCCGGAGCAGGAGGGGATAGAAAGAGAGAAAAAGGAAGACAGAGGGGGGAATTGTGGGGACAAGAGGGGGATTAGACAGAGAGACAAAAACAACAACAGCAAACACAACAACAACAACAACAACAACAACAGAGCAACATCAGCAAATACGACATGTACAAATATGATGGTAAAAGTAATAGCAAATAAGCAGTTAGCGAAAATGTAAAAAAAAAAAATACAGAAATGACAATGAGCATTATTACACTAAAAATGGAGCAATATGAATACCAATAGAAATAGTGCTATTGATAATAAACAATACCAGTACAATTTGCAAATCATTTTCAACCCATATTCAGTTGAATATGGTGGATGGTACTTTTTTCGTCACTTATTGTTTGTCTTTGGTACACTAATGTGTATCTTTAAGGCCATTGGTTCTTTGTTTTTTTTTTGAAAAAATATATATATATCTATTTTTATATTGCTCTTTTTATCTTTGGTATGAACAATATTATGTAAACTCGAAGTTATTATTATTTTTTTGGGTTCTTTGTTGTTGCTATTTTTGTATTACAACATGTTATTATTTGATCATGTTGTACTGCATTTTAATCTTTTGTTTTGTGATTGTGTGATGTTTTTTACCTGGACCCCCAGGAAGAATAGTCTCCACTGCGGTGTAGACTAATGGGGATCCTTAATAAACTAAACTAAACTAAACTAAACATGGCTCTGTTTACACAGTCACCTTTAGGGGACCTCTGACGGTATGGGGACAAAAAAACAGGTCCCCTAAAGGGAAACCTTTTTAAATGATAGTCAGATCCATTCTGTATTCTGAGGATCATGTCATATTTAATTTGAACTTTTTGTGTGTGTGTGTGTGTGTGTGTGTGTGTGTGTGTGTGTGTGTGTGTGTGTGTGTGTGTGTGTGTGTGTGTGTGTGTGTGTGTGTGTGTGAGCAGCTGGAGGTCACCAAGTGTCTTCTCCAAGTGCAAGGTCAGCACTTCTCATTCTAAGCTTGTCCTCAGAGGAGACACACACACACACACACACACACACACACACACACACACACACACACACACACACACACACACACACACACACACACACACACACACACGCGCGCGCGCGCACACACCTTCAAACAGATATACGTCCGCACACACTCAGACCTCACACACGCCCAACGACACAATGCGTCCAAGTATGGCATCCCGACGTAGCGCCAGAGTCTCCTGAGGTGACGCCTTGTCGGCACATAAACACCTGACACGCGAAACCATCCGCGCTAAGAACATGATGGCGTCTATTTATAACAAATCCATCTCCGCGTCTCATCTGTCGACTTCATTTCCAGCGGGCGAGATCCGGCTGACGTCGGAAACTAAAACCCCAAAACTCAACTTTTTCAACGCGTGGAAAAAGTCACGTGACCATTCTTTTATTGGACTTCCTTTGTCCTCCGCCGCCAAACATGTGACCTTTCACCCCTGCCACCCGAACGCTGCGCTCAAACATCAAACGACGACGGCACTAAACGGGTAGGCAGGATTAACACTAGACGGGCGGAGAAGGACAACAAAGCAACACGAAGCAGCGTGCAAACAGGAAGAACACAACAAAAACAGGCAAAAATGAGCAAAAAACTCAACAAAAGTGACACTAAACAGGCAGCCATGTACAAAAATAAACATTCAAAAGACTAAACGGGCAGCCAAGGACAACAGACGACAACAAGAGTAAAGAGGCAGCCAAGGACAACAGACGACAACCAGACTAAACAGGCAACCAAGGAGAACAAACACCAACAAGACTAAACAGGCAGCCAAGGACAACAGACGACAACCAGACTAAACGGGCAACCAAGGAGAACAAACACCAACAAGACTAAACGGGCAGCCAAGGACAACAGACGACAACAAGACTAAAGAGGCAGCCAAGGACAACAGACGACAACCAGACTAAACGGGCAACCAAGGAGAACAAACACCAACAAGACTAAACGGGCAGCCAAGAACAACAAACACCAACAAGACTAAACGGGCATCCATAGACAAAATAGAGTGATACTAAATGAGCAGCCAAGGACAACAAACAAGACTAAACGGTCGGCCAGGGGCAACAAACAAGACTAAACAGGCAGCCAAGGACAACAGACAACAACAAGACTAAACGGGCAACCAAGGAGAACAAACACCAAGAAGACTAAACGGGCAGCCAAGAACAACAAACACCAACAAGACTAAACAGGCATCCATAGACAAAATGGAGTGATACTAAATGAGCAGCCAAGGACAACAAACAAGACTAAATGGGCAGCCAGGGGCAACAAACAAGACTAAACAGGCAGCCAAGGACAACAGACAACAACAAGACTAAACGGGCAACCAAGGAGAACAAACACCAAGAAGACTAAACGGGCAGCCAAGAACAACAAAACAAAAATGAGACTAAACAGGCAGCCATGCTGAAAAAAAACCCATTAAAATGACTAAAGGGGCAGCCAAGAACAACAAACAACAACAAGAATAAACAGGCAGCTAAAGACAACAACCAACAACAAGACTAAACAGGCAGTCCAAGACAACAGACAACAACAAGACTAAACGGGCAGCCAAGGACAACAGACGACAACAAGAGTAAAGAGGCAGCCAAGGACAACAGACGACAACCAGACTAAACGGGCAACCAAGGAGAACAAACACCAACAAGACTAAACGGGCAGCCAAGGACAACAGACGACAACAAGACTAAAGAGGCAGCCAAGGACAACAGACGACAACCAGACTAAACGGGCAACCAAGGAGAACAAACACCAACAAGACTAAACGGGCAGCCAAGAACAACAAACACCAACAAGACTAAACGGGCATCCATAGACAAAATAGAGTGATACTAAATGAGCAGCCAAGGACAACAAACAAGACTAAACGGTCGGCCAGGGGCAACAAACAAGACTAAACAGGCAGCCAAGGACAACAGACAACAACAAGACTAAACGGGCAACCAAGGAGAACAAACACCAAGAAGACTAAACGGGCAGCCAAGAACAACAAACACCAACAAGACTAAACAGGCATCCATAGACAAAATGGAGTGATACTAAATGAGCAGCCAAGGACAACAAACAAGACTAAATGGGCAGCCAGGGGCAACAAACAAGACTAAACAGGCAGCCAAGGACAACAGACAACAACAAGACTAAACGGGCAACCAAGGAGAACAAACACCAAGAAGACTAAACGGGCAGCCAAGAACAACAAAACAAAAATGAGACTAAACAGGCAGCCATGCTGAAAAAAAACCCATTAAAATGACTAAAGGGGCAGCCAAGAACAACAAACAACAACAAGAATAAACAGGCAGCTAAAGACAACAACCAACAACAAGACTAAACAGGCAGTCCAAGACAACAGACAACAACAAGACTAAACGGGCAGCCAAGAACAACAAACACCAACAAGACTAAACGGGCATCCATAGACAAAATAGAGTGATACTAAATGAGCAGCCAAGGACAACAAACAAGACTAAACGGGCAGCCAGGGGCAACAAACAAGACTAAACAGGCAGCCAAGGACAACAGACAACAACAAGACTAAACGGGCAACCAAGGAGAACAAACACCAACAAGACTAAACGGGCAGCCAAGGACAACAGACAACAATAAGACTAAGCGGGCAACCAAGGACAACAAACACCAAGAAGACTAAACGGGCAGCCAAGAACAACAAACACCAACAACACTAAACGGGCATCCATAGACAAAATAGAGTGATACTAAATGAGCAGCCAAGGACAACAAACAAGACTAAATGGGCAGCCAGGGGCAACAAACAAGACTAAACAGGCAGCCAAGGACAACAGACAACAACAAGACTAAACGGGCAACCAAGGAGAACAAACACCAAGAAGACTAAACGGGCAGCCAAGAACAACAAACACCAACAAGACTAAACAGGCATCCATAGACAAAATGGAGTGATACTAAATGAGCAGCCAAGGACAACAAACAAGACTAAATGGGCAGCCAGGGGCAACAAACAAGACTAAACAGGCAGCCAAGGACAACAGACAACAACAAGACTAAACGGGCAACCAAGGAGAACAAACACCAAGAAGACTAAACGGGCAGCCAAGAACAACAAAACAAAAATGAGACTAAACAGGCAGCCATGCTGAAAAAAAACCCATTAAAATGACTAAAGGGGCAGCCAAGAACAACAAACAACAACAAGAATAAACAGGCAGCTAAAGACAACAACCAACAACAAGACTAAACAGGCAGTCCAAGACAACAGACAACAACAAGACTAAACGGGCAGCCAAGAACAACAAACACCAACAAGACTAAACGGGCATCCATAGACAAAATAGAGTGATACTAAATGAGCAGCCAAGGACAACAAACAAGACTAAACGGGCAGCCAGGGGCAACAAACAAGACTAAACAGGCAGCCAAGGACAACAGACAACAACAAGACTAAACGGGCAACCAAGGAGAACAAACACCAACAAGACTAAACGGGCAGCCAAGGACAACAGACAACAATAAGACTAAGCGGGCAACCAAGGACAACAAACACCAAGAAGACTAAACGGGCAGCCAAGAACAACAAACACCAACAACACTAAACGGGCATCCATAGACAAAATAGAGTGATACTAAATGAGCAGCCAAGGACAACAAACAAGACTAAATGGGCAGCCAGGGGCAACAAACAAGACTAAACAGGCAGCCAAGGACAACAGACAACAACAAGACTAAACGGGCAACCAAGGAGAACAAACACCAAGAAGACTAAACGGGCAGCCAAGAACAACAAAACAAAAATGAGACTAAACAGGCAGCCATGCTGAAAAAAAACCCATGAAAATGACTAAAGGGGCAGCCAAGAACAACAAACAACAACAAGACTAAACAGGCAGCTAAAGACAACAACCAACAACAAGACTAAACAGGCAGTCCAAGACAACAGACAACAACAAGACTAAACGGGCAGCCAAGAACAACAAACACCAACAAGACTAAACGGGCATCCATAGACAAAATAGAGTGATACTAAATGAGCAGCCAAGGACAACAAACAAGACTAAACGGGCAGCCAGGGGCAACAAACAAGACTAAACAGGCAGCCAAGGACAACAGACAACAACAAGACTAAACGGGCAACCAAGGAGAACAAACACCAACAAGACTAAACGGGCAGCCAAGAACAACAAACACCAACAAAACTAAACGGGCATCCATAGACAAAATAGAGTGATACTAAATGAGCAGCCAAGGACAACAAACAAGACTAAACTTGCAGCCAGGGGCAACAAACAAGACTAAACAGGCAGCCAAGGACAACAGACAACAATAAGACTAAACGGGCAACCAAGGACAACAAACACCAAGAAGACTAAACGGGCAGCCAAGAACAACAAACACCAACAAGACTAAACGGGCATCCATAGACAAAATAGAGTGAAACTAAATGAGCAGCCAAGGACAACAAATAAGACTAAACGGGCAGCCAGGGGCAACAAACAAGACTAAACGGGCAGCCAGGGGCAACAAACAAGACTAAACAGGCAGCCAAGGACAACAGACAACAACAAGACTAAACGGGCAACCAAGGAGAACAAACACCAAGAAAACTAAACGGGCAGCCAAGAACAACAAAACAAAAATGAGACTAAACAGGCAGCCATGCTGAAAAAAACCCCATTAAAATGACTAAAGGGGCAGCCAAGAACAACAAACAACAACAAGACTAAACAGGCAGCTAAAGACAACAACCAACAACAAGACTAAACAGGCAGTCCAAGACAACAGACAACAACAAGACTAAACGGGCAGCCAAGAACAACAAACACCAACAAGACTAAACGGGCATCCATAGACAAAATAGAGTGATACTAAATGAGCAGCCAAGGACAACAAACAAGACTAAACAGGCAGCCAAGGACAACAGACAACAACAAGACTAAACGGGCAGCCAAGGAGAACAAACACCAAGAAGACTAAACGGGCAGCCAAGAACAACAAACACCAACAAGACTAAACGGGCATCCATACACAAAATAGAGTGATACCAAATGAGCAGAAAAAGGACAACAAACAAGACTAAATGGGAAGCCAGGGACAACAAACAAGACTAAATGGGGCAGCCAAGGGCAACAAAACAAAATTTAGACTAAACAGGTAGCCATGCTGAAAAAAAAAACATTAAAAAAGACTAAAGGGGCAGCCAAGAACAACACAAAACAAGACGAAACAGGCAGCCAAAAACAACAAACATAACAAAACTAAACAGGCAGCCAAAGACAACGAACAACAACAAGACTAAACAGGCAGCCAAGGACAAAATAGAATAACACTAAACGGGTAGCCAAAGACAACAGACAACAACAAGACTAAACGGGCAGCCAAGGACAACAAACACCAACAAGACTAAACGGGCAGTCAAAGACAAAATAGAGTGATACTAAATGAGCAGCCACGGACAACAAACAAGACTAATTTGGCAGTCAGGGACAACAAACTAGACTAAATGGGGCAGACAAGGACAACAAACAACAACAAGACTAAACGGGCAGCCAGAAACAACAAACTAGACTAAATGGGGCAGACAAGGACAACAAACAACAACAAGACTAAACTTGGCAGCCAAGGACATATTAGAATAACACTAAACGGGCAGCCAAGGACAACGAACAACAACAAGACTAAACGGGTAGCCAAGGACATATTAGAATAACAATAAACGGGCAGCCAAGGACAACGAACAACAACAAGACTAAACGGGCAGCCAAGGACAACAAACACCAACAAAACTAAATGGGCAGCCAAAGACACAATACAGTGATATTAAACGGGCAGCCAGGGACAACAAACAAGACTAAATGGGGCAGCTAAGGACAACGAACAACAACACGAATAAACGGGTAGCCAAGGACAAAATAGAATAAAACTAAACGGGCAGCCAGGGACAACAAAGAAGACTAAATGGGGCAGCCGAGGCCAACGAACAACAACAAGACTGAACGGGCGTCCAAGAAACAAATAGAATAACACTAAACCGGCAGCCAAGGACTACAAACAAGACTGAATGGGCAGCCAAGGACAACAAACAACAATAGGATCAAATAGGCAGCCAAGGACTACAAACAAGACTGAATGGGCAGCCAAGGACAACAAA
>NC_084740.1:69303782-69356282 GCF_033978785.1 Entelurus aequoreus
AAGTAATCCTGGTAAGAGTCTGTGTTGTCCCAGTTCTCTACAGGCGTCTGTGTATCCAAGTCAAAAGTCCTCCTGGTTAGAGTCTCTGTTATCCGAGTTCTTCCATCTTGACTGCATCTTTCGGGATCGTAAACAAAGAAGCGCCGGCTGTGTACTGTTGTGGCTGACTACGTTCGAAAAATACGTCCATTTTGCACCGACAACTTTCTTCTTTGCTTGCTCGGCTTCCTTCTCCATAATGCAATGAACATGATTGAAACAGATTCACGAACACAGATGTCCAGAATACTGTGGAATTATGAAATGAAAACAGAGCTTTTTCGTATTGGCTTCAATGTGGAAGGCATACCCGTGTTCGCCGGGCTACGTCACGCGCATACGTCATCCTCAGAGGCGTTTCGAACCGGAAGTTTAGCGGCAAATTTAAAATGTCACTTTATAAGTTAACCCGGCCGTATTGGCATGTGTTATAATGTTAAGATTTCATCATTGATATATAAACTATCAGACTGCGTGGTCGGTAGTAGTGGCTTTCAGTAGGCCTTTAATTGTGCTCAAAAAGTACTTCACCGTAAATTTCGGACTATAAGCCGCTACTTTTCTCGTACGCTTTGAACCCTGCGGCTAGTTTATGGAATTTTTTTTTTTTGTATGCGACAGTGGCAATGTGTTTTGGTGTTTGAGCGACGGCGCCGTCTATTGGACGAGTTCGCTCACTGCAGGCGCTGGAGTGCCCTCCTGTTTAGACTGCGCTTTCAACCGGAAGTAGAAGTCCGTAGCGTTTCTACTCGTACGGATTCTTCGTTCGTCACTCCGAGCAACGTTTGTAAGTTTTACAATATAACTGAAACAATTCCTACTCAATAATGTGCGATGTCTGTAGGAGTGTGTCAGGTTCAAACACTGATGACATCTATTAAACAAGACAAGAGGCAAAGAATTAAACAGAGACAGAACGCAATTTGGACTCAATTGAGGAGACACGCCTGGACACACTGTACTCTTGTACAGTCTCCAGCATGCTCTACCAAAAGATTGCACGCCTCCTTCTTTTATTTTGGACCCTCACCCGACCACATGGCCACCTTTGTTTCCAAAGGACAAAGGTCGCCAAAAGTTCACAGAAAAGGTCGTAAACGATTCACAGGAAAGGTCAGTTCAAAAAGAGTTCGTAAAATACTTCAAAAAGAGTTCGTAAAATACTTCAAAAAGAGGTCGTCTGGAAATTGGGCAGATCCTGTCATCTCTCCGCTCTGAAGTCCTTGGGCCAGAACAACATCCTTCTGTTGATTACCATACATGAAAGAACACAGGAACACCTTCATCTTGCTCCCCCCCCCCCCTACACAGTGGAGTTTTACGAGCCTTACTCTTGGTAGGTTTCAAAGACAGCTTTTGTCTTTTTGTCAGGAACTCAATGTAATACAAAGTTTTTGTGATAATTAGGAGTGTTTTCATGCATATTTGTACATGCGATCGTAATGTAATCAAGCTAATTCCGCCATTAGCTAATCCGCTAGCATTATTAACCTCCAATGGCATTCTTTTTGTATTGTTTCACTTTTCACAAAATCCTCAGTAAATTCACCAAAACGTCACCGTGGAGTTATTGAGTCGGTTTAGCTGATTGGAGAGCTAGCTTGCGCAGCTAGCGGGTCCATGACGACGACTTCTGTTTTGTTTGATCAGCCGTTTTACTGCCGTGTACAAGACACTGTTTGGAAACAATTAAGGTATGTAAATAAATATTATGTGTAAATAACTAATTTCACGGCTTATAGTCAGGTGCGACTAATATATGGACACATGTTTTTTTCTTCTAAAATTGAGTGGTGTGTGGCTTATATACTTTATAGTCTAAAAAATACTCTTCACACACAGAAATCTTTAAATAATAACTAAAGCATACTTGCCAACCCTCCCGTTTTTAGCGGGAGACTCCCGGTATTCAGCGCCTCTCCCGATAACCTCCCGGCAGAAATTTTCTCCCGACAAACTCCCGGTATTCAGCCGGAGCTGGAGGCCACGCCCCCTCCAGCTCAATGCGGACCTGAGTGGGGACAGCCTGTTCTCACGTCCGCTTTCCCACAATATAAACAGCTGGCCTGCCCAATGACGTCATAACATCTACGGCTTTTAGAGAGTAGAGTGCAACAACTGCGCACACAACAAGGCGACGAAGCAGAAGAACGAGGAAGTTACAGACATGGCGACGCCGTCGACGAGCAAGATGAAGAAATACGCTTGCAAGTTCCAAAACGAACGGAAACAAGAATTTCAGTTCATCCGGGACAGTTCGAAGGGGAAGGGGTATGTAATTATGTTGCCTGTATATTTTGTAGAACAGACTTCTCCATTGAACACGGTGGCCGAAATGATATACTCATTCATGAACGGAGAAGTTAAACAGGACAGTGCTGCCATCTACTGGATAGCCTCCGGAACAATGAAATTCAAGTATTTATTTTATTTATATGTATAATAAAATAAATAAATATATATATATAGCTAGAATTCACTGAAAGTCAAGTATTTCATACATATATATATATATATATATATATATATATATATATATATATATATATATATATATATATATATATATATATATATATATATGAAACGACATCGATATATATCACGATACGTCACGATGCCAATAAGACTAAAACACTCGCAAAGAAGCATGAAATACACAAAACATGCAAAATGGTGGCTTTAGTTCATACTTGCCTACCTTGAGACCTCCAATATCGGAAGGTGGGGGGGGTGATGGTTGGGGGGCGTGGTTGGGGGGCGTGGTTGGGGGCGTGGTTAAGAGGAGAGTATATTTACAGCTAGAATTCACCAACTCAAGTATTTCATACATATATATATATATATATATATATATATATATATATATATATATATATATATATATATATATATATATACATATATATATATATACAACTCAAGTATTTCATGCATATATATATATATATATATATATATATATATATATATATATATATATATATATATATATATATATATATATATATATATATATATATATATATATATATACAACTCAAGTATTTCATACATATATATATATATATATATGTATGAAATACTTGAGTTGGTGAATTCTAGCTCGCAAAGAAGCATGAAATACACAAACCATGCAAAATGGTGGCTTTAGTTCATACTTGCCAACCTTGAGACCTCCAATATCGGAAGGTGGGGGGGGGGGGGGGTGATGGTTGGGGGGCGTGGTTGGGGGCGTGGTTAAGAGGAGAGTATATTTACAGCTAGAATTCACCAACTCAAGTATTTCATACATATATATATATATATATATATATATATATATATATATATATATATATATATATATATATATATATATATATATATATATATATATATACAACTCAAGTATTTCATACATATATATATATATATATATATATATGCATATATGTTTTAGTCTTATTGGCATGGTGACGTATCGTGACATACATCGATGTCGTTTCATCGCCCCGCCCTAAGGGAAACACAACAGAGTCCGCGTTCGAGTGGTTTTTATGCGCCCAGATTTTGGCGCTGAAGGTTTGCAGGGAAAAAAAAGTTGGCCGACTGCTTTCTTCTCCTACGAGTATTTTCTGGAAAGGTCCGTCAGCTCCGAGAAGGTGAAAACACGCCCGAGGCGCAGAGAGAGATTCCACCGTTGCTTTGGTTGAAGCCGAGTGATGTCGGCCATGTCTAATCCAATCATCTAATCGAATCTCCACAGAGGGCCCAGTCCCTCCAGCAGCACGGGGAAGGAGCGAGGAGACCACCTGAAGGTGTTTGCAGCCAATAGCAGCGCACCTGAGGAGCCCCAGACGAGGTGCAGTCTTCATTCCATGAGAAATCATTTAACGACGTTAGGAGGCGGCATGTGGCAAAAGGTAGGTTGGAAAATAATCTTTATCTTTTTATTTTAACCAGAGATAATAGCTGGAGGGCAGGAACAACCAGGACTTTTTTCAACTATATATATGTATGTATATATTTATAATATATACATATATAAAATCACAATATCAAACAACAACACTAAACGGGTCGGCATGAATAGCTACACTAAAGGATGACAAACAACAACACTAAACGGGTCGGCATGAATAGCTGCACTAAAGGATGACAAACAACATTACTAAACGGGTAGGCATGAATAGCTACATTAAAGGATGACAAACAACAACACTGAACGGGTAGGCATGAATAGCTACACTAAAGGATGGCAAACAACAACAACAACACTCAACAGGTAGGCATGAATAGCTACACTAAAGGATGACAAACAACATTACTAAACGGGTAGGCATGAATAGCTACATTAAAGGATGACAAACAACAACACTGAACGGGTAGGCATGAATAGCTACACTAAAGGATGACAAACAACATTACTAAACAGGTAGGCATGAATAGCTACATTAAAGGATGACAAACAACAACACTGAACGGGTAGACATGAATAGCTACACTAAAGGATGACAAACAACATTACTAAACGGGTAGGCATGAATAGCTACATTAAAGGATGACAAACAACAACAATGAACGGGCAGGCATGAATAGCTGCACTAAAGGATGACAAACAACATTACCAAACGGGGAGGCATGAATAGCTACATTAAAGGATGACAAACAACAACACTGAAAGGGTAGGCATGAATAGCTACATTAAAGGATGACAAACAACAACACTGAAAGGGTAGGCATGAATAGCTACATTAAAGGATGACAAACAACAACACTCAACAGGTAGGCATGAATAGCTGCACTAAAGGATGACAAACAACAACAACAACACTCAACAGGTAGGCATTAAAAGCCACACTAAAAGATGACAAACAACAACAACACTGAACAGGTAGGCATGAAAAGCCACACTAGAGGATGACAAAAAACAACAACACTAAACAAGTAGGCATGAATAGCTACATTAAAGGATGACAAACAACAACACTAAACGGGTAGGCATGAATAGCTACATTAAAGGATGACAAACAACAACACTAAACGGGTAGGCATGAATAGCTACACTAAAGGATGACAAACAACAACAACAACACTCAACAGGTAGGCATTAAAAGCCACACTAAAAGATGACAAACAACAACAACACTAAACAAGTAGGCATTAATAGCTACACTGAAGAATAACAACAACAACAACAAAACTAAACGGGTAGGCACGAATAGCTACACTGAAAGATGACAAACATCATCAACAGCAACACTACACGGGTAGGCATGAATAGAACACTAACATGACTAAATGGGCAGTCAAGATTACTAACTAGACTAAATGGGCAGTCAAGAAGTCAAGAATATTAACACGACTAAATGGGCAGTGAAGAACAACAAACAGCACTGAACGGGTATGAAAAGCAAAACAGTAAGTGTAAGTGTCAACCAAACCACAACATCAGGTAAGCAGCTGATTGGCTCAGATGATGTGGGCGGGGCTTACCAGGTTATGTGACACTGAATGGCAAAGAGATGTATGATAGAATGTACTAGTCTATTTATGTCTTGTTATGATTAACTTATTATATCATTATGAATGATCTTATTATATAACTATGAATTAACCTATTATATAATTATGAATTAACTTATCATATCCTTTTGAATTAACTTATTATGTAATTATAAATGAGGTTTTACATAATTATGCCATAACTTATTATTTAATTGTATAATTATGACATAACTTACTGTAATGATCACTTTTGTCTTTTCTCGACCTTTTGCAGATCAAAGTGGACGCCGTACACAAGGTCACATGACCTGCGCTCCCCGAGGGTCTCCTTTGTTTGGACTTCGAGTGTCAGACGGCCTGCACCCGCGCGTTAGGAATAACGATGTTAACGACCCAGCAAGGCGACGGCGACACGCCAGGAGTTTTCCGAATCCAATTCTGGGAAACTTTTGATTTTCAGGTTTTTGCATCGTCGACGCCTAAAATGTCTGAATTTACGGCCTTTGTTGCTAACCCTTTGTTGGTAAATGAGAGAGAATGAGAGATTGTCATCACACTTCAACATCTCTAACATGTACATGCTGCTTCTTTGCTAGGTCAGCATTTCATAGGAAAATATGTTCCTAACTGTCTTCCCTTTTATAAATAAATGTTAAATAAATATATAAAATATGTAAACAAGGAAGTATGCGTTGGTGAACTACATTACCCAGAAGGCTTAGCGCCGTAGACAAGACGTAGAAAGTAGATACATTTAATTTCTAATAATTTATAACAATAATAATCTATATTAGTTTAAGTTAAGTTGTCACGTTTTGCAAAGGTCGGGGACATATTTGACATAAAACAAAATGTATGAAATGATTAATTATTTAGTTAGTTATATTTGAATTTTTATTAAAATTTTTTGACTTTATTTAATTTCCGTTTTTTTTACTTGAACTTTTTAAAATTACTTTAGTTGTTCTTCTTCCGCTAATGTTTCTTCTATGGAAGGTTATTTCGTGTCTTTACTACATGAGGTTGTGTTTTTTACATCAAATTATTTCATTGAACAAAAATTTGTGTTTAAAAATTCAGTGTGTAAATTTCAGTGTTTTTAAAGTTCAGTGTAAAAAAAATCCCTGTATAAAAACCAATTGTAAAAGAAAATCAATGTAAAAGAAGTTCAGTGTAAAATAAATTAAGACTGAAGCAACAGGTCCTGTCTCAGAACCTTAATTTACCAAAAGTGGGTCTTGAGTTTAATAAATATTTTGGGGCTGAATTTTTATACACTGAATAATTTTCTACACAGAATTTTTATTCACTGAATTTTTTCAGCTGAATTACTTTACTCTGAATTTTTTTACACTGACTTTTTTACACTGATTTTTTTTACACTGAATTTGTATACACTGAATTTTTTTGCACAAATTTTGAATGTTTTTACACTGAATTTTTTTATACTGAATTTTTTCTATTGAACTATTGAGATTTTTCACATTTAATTTTTATACACTGAATTATTTTGCACAGAATTTTTTTAAACTATTTTTTTTACACTGAATTGATTTTTAACTTAATTATTATTCACTGAATTTTTTACAATTAATTTTTTTAACTGAATTATTTTACACTTAATTTTTTTACACTTAATTTTTTTTTTAAACTGATTTTTTTGCACCCCCCGCTACCCGAAAAAGGGACAAGCGGTAGAAAATGGATGGATGGATGGATGGATGGATTTTTTTGCACAGTGTTTTCAACTGAATTATTTTACACTGAATTTTTTGCACACATTTTTTTTCTAATGAATTTTTTTGCACTGAATTTTTTCAACTCAAATTTTTTACCCTCATTTTTTTCACACTGAATTTTTCCCCCTGATTTTTTTCACAATGAATTTGTATACACTGAATTTTTTTGCACTTAATTTTTTTCAACTGAGGTATTTTACACATAATTTTTTGCAGACATTTTTTTGACACTGAATTTTTTTGCACTGAATTTTTTCAATTGAATTTTTTTGCATCCATTTTTTATACACTGATTTTCTTACACTGAATTTTTTTGCACAAATGTTTTTGACACTGAATTTTTTTGCACTGAATTTTTTCAATTGAATTTTTTTACCCTGATTTTTTTCACACTGAATTTTTCACCCTGATTTTTTTCACAATGAATTTGTATACACTGAATTTTTTTGCACTAAATTTTTTTCAACTGAGGTATTTTACACTGAATTTTTTGCACAAATTTTTTTGACACTGAATTTTTTTGCACTGAATTTTTTCAATTGAATTTTTTTGCATTCATTTTTTATACACAGATTTTCTTACACTGAATTTTTTGCACAAATGTTTTTGACACAGAATTTTTTTGCACTGAATTTTTTCAATTGAATTTTTTTGCATTGATTTTTTTATACACTGATTTTCTTACACCGAATTTTTCCGCACCAATTTTTTACAATTATTTATTTTTTTAGGTTGAAAATCTATACACTGATTATTTTTTTTAATGATAAATTTCACATTTTAAAATTTCAAAAACATTTTATATTGGCAAACTGACTTTTAAAACATACACACTTTGCTCACACATTGCTATTCCCCGAAACTGTCATCATACTTTGATGTAAAAAATTCAATTCACAAATATCAAACGCAAAAAATTCCGTTAGATAAATAAAATAAATAAAAAAAGCTTTCCGAATAAGAACACACAATAACATCATACTTTCTGTGCTGGCCTAGCAGACAGATAAAGGTTGTCAATAAAGACTCCAGTTGAGGAGTCTTAACTTCGAGCACTGTGAAACTAGACGTCCAGTAGGAAGTAGATTGGTGACGGTTTACCTGACACATGAAACATGACCACTTTAGCCACCAGACGGCAGTAGAGTGTTGAATATCTTAAAACGTGTTTTGTGGCAATTCCATATTAAATACATTGTATTTTTCGAAATTTCTTTCGATGATCCATTTAATGTAATAGTTTTATGATCAATAATTAGGGCGCAGGCACAGCAGCCGCCACCAGGGGGGGGTCTGTGAGCTCCCTTGGTGATGTTTTCTTGCAAAACGACTTCCAGTGTCAAGTTCCTGGTCCAGGCAAGCTCAGCTAATTACGCCCAGCTTGTCCCGAGAGTGGGGGGGCGACCGAGGTTTGGGCCTTGGCACCTGTCGCCGTCAGCCCGGGAGTAATGAATGCTATTGATGAGCGCAGCAGGGCGAACCCGGGGGGGGGGGGGGGGGGGGGGGGGGTCTTAGGACCTCCGGCGCAAAGCCAGGGGGGGATCGGCAGACACCTGTCAATCAGGCCCGGGGAGGGAAAGGATCCGGACTTGGCTACCGGGGGCCCGCAGCTGTAAGACGGCTAAGCCCCCAGGCCCGAGGAGAGCCTGTGACATTCTCACGGACGTAAGAAGCCCATCTCGGACAAGATGGCGGCCGGGCGAGAAGAACAACACAAGTCCAACAAAACCTGCAATTTCATCCCGTTAAAGTTCTACTTTTGGTTTTTATGCTGCGTTGGGTTTTAGGTTTTATGTGCGGCTGCGCTGGGGCCGCAGCAAGCTCACGTGATGCCATCTGTAAACTCGTTAAACTTTGCGAGTACTATTATACTCGTACTACGACCTCTGATGTGTACTTCTACACACTTCTAAATGAATCAACAGATTACCAAACCGTCAGCAGATCACAATTCTCTAAAAGAATCATTTGCCTTGAACTTTTGCTCTTTTCAACTTTCAGTTTGTGTTTACTGCCACAAGTTCCTAAAACAAACAAAAGATTATTCATGAGCACTATTTATTTATTTTTTATTTCATTGTATTGTATATTTTTGTAATTTCACGTTTTTCTTTCTTTTATTCTAAACTTATTTCATTGATTTAATTAAATGTAATTACCTTTATAATATTTCATTTCATTATTTTTTTAAATATTATTTGATTTCATTACATTCGATTTCTTTATTTCATTTCATTTGAATATATAATAATTGTATTTTATTTCATTTTAATCCTTCATTCAAGTTATTCCATTACATTGCAAACTTTTATTTTATTTTATGTATACATTTTGATTTAAGTTTATTTAATAGATTTTTTAGAATTAGAATTAATAGAATTTATTTTTGTCATTCAACTTACTTCATTTAACATTATTTATATTTCGCTTGTATTAAATTGAATTGAATTAATATTTTAAATGTTATTTAATTTCACCACATAATTTTTTAAATTTTGTTATATTTTATTTCATTTAATGAAGTATTTTTTCCATTACTTCACTTCATTGGATCTCTTTCTTTTATTTCATTAAATTTCATTATTTTACTGTATTTGACTACATTTGTTTTATTTGATCTTATTTGTTTAATTTATTTTCATTTGACCTTATTTGTGTTGTATCATATTTTATTCTCTATCTTTCTTTCTCTTCTTATCGCATTGTTATTTTATCTGTTTTCGTTTTTTTTTTCTTTCATTATTTTAACTTCAATAAAAAAAAAAAAATATTTGCCAAGTTAATTAAATTTGAGTTATTTTATTTTATTGTTTCATTTTTATTTACTTTTATTTGTATTATATTGCATTGTGTTTTTTTTAAATCTTATCTAACTTAATTTATCTTATTTTTGTATGTTTTATTTTATTGTGTTGTATTATATTATATTTTTTTAAATCTTATCTATATTATATCTTATTTGATCAAATTTTTTTCAATGTTTATTATTTCTAGGATTTTTTTTTTCATTTTTATTTTTTGGTTAATTGATCTTTTCCGGGCTTTTACTTTTTTCAGGTTCCTGATTGGCTAGCAGCCCAGCAGTTGGCAGACCACAGCGCCCCCTGTTGCCTCGGCGTGCACATGACAGGCAAACCGAGCTTAAAACGTTGCTCTGAAAGTGCGTCACATGACCAGCGCGTGATGGTCCAGTGCAGAGCGCACATCTTGCCTGGTGCAGATGTGGACGTCACGTCACGCGCTAAAACACACAAAAGTGATTTTTATGCATCTTGTGCCAAATAATGATTGCAATAATTACCTGCCGTTCAGAAAAATTTATTTATGATTTCTAGCAATCAGTCGCCAATCAAAGCTAAGCTGCCGGCCTAATTGGAGCGAACGTAGACGGGGAAAATATGCTGAATGGCGGCTTTATGCTTGTTTTGGAATGTGGGTCCTGGTTCGGACAAAAATACAACGGCTGTCATTGTGTGTGTGTGCGTGTGTGTGTGTGTGTGTGTGTGTGTGTGTGTGTGTGTGTGTCAGCACAGGTGTTGTATGTGTGACATGGGGCCGACAATGTGAACACATTGACACCATGAAGGTCTCAGAGTTCTTCTGCCCGCCCCTCCCGCCCTCCCCCGCCCTCTTCAGGGAAAAGGCGGGACGTCCCGTGTGATCCGGGCTGGTACTGACCCACGACCGCCATGAGCCGCGGCTCATGGAGAAGGGCACCGAGGCGATCGGATTCTGCTCTCGGGGTTGGCGACGAATCAAAGAGGAGTACCGGCCCCCCCCCCCCCCCCCCCCACCTCCCCACCCACTCACCTCCCTGTAGCGGTGCACCGGACCCGGCAGCTGTCCCGTTTCCCTCTAATTTTTCTCTGTCAGTTTTCTGCCTATAATTAGCAGAAAGACCTCTGTGACACCGGGCACACATGCGGCCCAGAACTAATGGTCTAAATCCACACCCCAGGTCCCCGCATGGTAAGAGTGACGGGTTCACAAGCACACTCGCTTCCCACCACAACCTTAAAGGGCGGCCCCAGCTGAGGTCCCCCTCTGACCGAGTACCGCGGGCGGGGGGCATCTCTAAGCCGCCCCCACCTGCTGCCCCCGTTTTTAGTGGCAGAGCCGCAGGTTCTGTGTAGCAAGGTCGTGTCGGTGACCGCCAGGCGGCCCCCCGGGCCTTCCCAGAACTCCGCCGTGGAAGCACCTGTTACGACGCTGCCTGGTCGGGCCTGAGAGCGGGACGGGAATAAACCCCCGGGGAAGCTCAAAGCCACTCATCAAGTCATCGCCGCGCTCGTGTCAGCTGCTCGTCAGCCGCTTTACGAGTCGCTAATCGTTTTCCGGGTGTGCGGCGCTTTAGCGACGGAAACACGCAACCCGACCAGTTAGCAAGAGGCTGGACGGCAAAGAAAAGTTGTCTGTCATCTGCGTAGCAACCAGGAAGATACCTGGGAGTTTCATTTCCTGGTGTTTGCAGCAAAAATGTAGTTTTTGTCAAGCAACCGTGAGTCGGTGACACTCGAGTCCGTTCTTGTGCACCCGTGAATTATTTAAAATAAAGTCTTTGTTGAGCACCCGTGAGTCGGTAAAAATCGAGTCATTGTCGAGCATCCGCGAGTCGGAGAAAATCAAGTTTTCGTCGAGCAACCATGAGTCTGTTAGAATCGAGCCATTCTCGAGCATCCATGAGTCGGTGAAAATCAAGACTTTGTTGAGCACCCATGAGTCAGTTGAAATCAAATCTTTGTTGAGCATTTGTGAGTCGGTGAAAATCAAGTATTTGTTGAGCTCCCATGAGTCAGTTGAAATAAGATCTTTGTTGAGCATTTGTGAGTCTGTGAAAATGTATTCTCTGTTGAGTACCCATCAGTCAGTGAAAATAAAATCTTTTTCAAGCATCCGTGAGTCGGTGAAAATCAAGTCTGTGACGAGCATCCATGACTTGGTAAAAATCAAATCTTTGTCAAGCATCCGTGAGTCGGTGAAAATCAAGTCTGTGACGAGCATCCATGACTTGGTAAAAATCAAATCTTTGTCAAGCATCCGTGAGCCGGTGAAAACCAAGTCTTTGTTGAGCTCCCATGAGCCAGTTGAAATCAAATCTTTGGCAAGCATTTGTGAGTCAGTGAAAATCAAGTATTTGTTGAGCACAGATCAGTCAGTGAAAACAGAGTCTTTGTCAAGCATTTGTGATTCGGTAAAAATTGAGTCTTTATCAAGCATCCGTGAGTAGGTGAAAATCAAGTTTTTGTCGAGCAACCACGAGTCTGTTAGACTCGAGCCATTCTCGAGCATCCATGAGTCGGTGAAAATCAAGTCTTTGTTGAGCACCCATGAGTCAGTTGAAATCAAATCTTTGTTGAGCATTTGTGAGTTGGTGAAAATCAAGTATTTGTTGAGCACCCATGAGTCAGTGGAAACAGAGTCGTTGTCAAACATTTGTGAGTCGGTGAAAATCAAGTCTTTGTTGAGCTCCCATGAGTCAGTTGAAATAAAATCTTTGTTGAGCATTTGTGAGTCGGTGAAAATTAATTCTCTGTTGAGTACCCATCAGTCAGTGAAAATCGAATCTTTGTCAAGCATCCGTGAGTCGGTGAAAATAAAGTCTGTGACGAGCCTCCATGACTTGGTAAAAATCGAATCTTTGTCAAGCATCCGTGAGTCGGTGAAAATCAAGTCTTTGTTGAGCTCCCATGAGCCAGTTGAAATCAAATCTTTGTCAAGCATTTGTGAGTCGGTGAAAATCAAGTCTTTGTTGAGCTCCTATGAGCCAGTTGAAATAAAATCTTTTTGAGCATTTGTGAGTCGGTGAAAATGAAGTATTTGTTGACCACACATCAGTCAGTGAAAACAGAGTCTTTGTCAAGCATTTGTGAGTCGGTGAAAATCAAGTCTTTGTCGAACATCTGTGATTCGGTAAAAATCAAATCTTTATCAAGTATCCATGAGTAGGTGAAAATCAAGTCTTTGTTGAGTACCCATGAGTCAGTTGAAATCCAATCTTTGTCAAGCATTTGTGAGTCGGTGAAAATCAAGTCTTTCTCGAGCATCGATGACTTGGTAAAATTCGAATCATTTCAAGCATCCGTGAGTCTGTGAAAATCAAGTCTTGGTTGAACACTCGTGAGTCGGTGAAAATCAGGTTTTTGATGAGCACCCGTGACTTGGCTAAAAATCGAATCTTTGTCAAGCATACGTGAGTCGGTGAAAATCAAGTCTTGGTTGAACGCTCGTGAGTCGGTGAAAATCAAGTCTTTGTCAAGCGTTTTTGAGTCGGTGAAAATCAAGTCTTTGTCAAACATCCATGAGTCAGTGAAACTTAAGCCATTGTCAAGCACCCATGAGTCATTGAAAATGTAGTCTTTGTTGAGCGCCCGAGATTTATAAAAAAAAATTAAGTCTTGGTCGAGTACCTGTGATTCGGTAAAAAATGTCGGGGAAAATCAAGTCTTTTTTGAGCACCCATGAGTCAATGAAAATCGAGTATTTGTCAAGCAATAATGTGATTATTATTATTATTATTATTATTATCAGTATTATTAATATTATAATATCATCATAATAGTAATAATAATAAAATCATTATTATTATATAGTATTATTATTATCAGTATTATTAATGTTATAATATCATCATAATAGTAATAATAATAAAATCATTATTATTATATAGTATTATTATTATCATTAATATTACTGTTATCAGTACTAGTATCATTAATAGTATGTCATCATTAAAATAATAATTTTGAGTGTCTAGAAAAGCGCTATATAAAACTAATCCATTATTATTATTATTATTATAATAATAGTTACAATAATATAAATGACAATAATAATAATAATAATATCAATATTACTATTAATAATACTAATACTGATGATAATAATAATATTATTATTACTATTATTGTCAGTTCCTGGGTGATTATAATTGTAATCAATATTATTGTTGTTATTATTATTATTATTATTAATAATGTTATTATTATTATCAGTTTCTGGGTCAATATTATTTTTATTATTATTATCTTTGTTATTATTATTATTACTATTTTTATTATTGGTATTCATAATAATAATAATAATAATAGTACTATTATTATCATCATCATTATTATAATAGGCTCCTAGGTTGGTATTATTATTATTATTATTATTACTATTATTAAGTACATGTAAAAGGAATACTGATAAACAAATTGAATTATGGGAATTAATAATTTATTAATTTAACAATATAATCATTTGAACCTTATTTATTTATTCATTTATTTATTGACTCATGTATTTTTTGTCGTGTTAAAGATTGAAAAAAAAAATGTGAACCATTGTAAACAACTATTATTATTATTATTACTATCATCAAATATTATAGTCGTTATTATACTTTGTTATTTTTATCATCAATATTATAATGTTAGTATATTTTATAATTATTTTTAAATAATATTTCGTAGGTTCAATGATAATAAAAATAATAATATATTCAAATATCATGACAATAAGACAAATATCTCTAAAAAAAACAAAATTTTTGGTGTTTTTGACAATAAGTGGAAGTTCCTAAGTGACAACAGAAGCTATTTGTGAGGTTGATGTGACAGAGTGAGACTTCCAGGTGACGGCCAATAGAAGATCTACGGTGAAAACAGCTGCTGCTGTGAAAATCCACCAAAGCTGCGAAACAAAGGCGAGGCTTCACTCCCGCGGAGATAATGGAGCTAAAAGCCACTTTGCATATCGTCAGCTGCGAGCCACAAATTAACACCCACGTCAAAACAACAATGGCCGCCGCAATGCTACCGCAGGCTTTGGATTGGACAACACCACCTGTCAATCATCGCTCGCTCACACTTCAGCCAATCAAATGTGGGAGAAAGAAGTCGGATGATATATATAGATATATATATTGATAGCCATTTGTGCTAACTTTTCCCACGTTAGCATTAGCACGCTAATATTTTATGCTAGAATTTTTGCTAGTTTTATTCGTTTAAACCTAAAAATCCTGGCTTTGGACACTTGAAGCCATCTTTGAAGTATGCTAACTTGTCCTAAGTTAGCATGCTAACATTAGCACGCTAATTTTTTATGCTAGCATTTTTGCTAGTTTTATTAGTTTAAACCTAAAAATCCTGGCTTTGGACACTTGAAGCCATCCTTCAAGTATGCTAACTTTTCCTATGTTAGCATGCTAAAATTAGCACGCTAAAGTTTTATGCTACAATTTTTGCTAGTTTTATTAGTTTAAACCAAAAAATCATGGCTTTGGACACTTGAAGCCATCTTTGAAGTATGCTAACTTGTCCTATGTTAGCATGCTAAAATTAGCACGCTAATATTTTATGCTAGAATTTTATGCTAGAATTTTTGCTAGTTTTATTTGTTTAAACCTAAAAATCATGGTTTTGGACACTTGAAGCCATCTTTGAAGTATGCTAACTTGTCCTAAGTCAGCATGCTAACATTAGCGCGCTAATTTTTTATGCTAGCATTTTTGCTAGTTTTATTAGTTTAAACCTAAAAATCATGGCTTTGGACACTTGAAGCCATCCTTCAAGTATGCTAACTTTTCCTATGTTAGCATGCTAAAATTAGCACGCTAATGTTTTACGCTACAATTTTTGCTAGTTTTATTAGTTTAAACCTAAAAATCATGGCTTTGGACACTTGAAGCCATCTTTGAAGTATGCTAACTTGTCCTATGTTAGCATGCTAAAATTAGCACGCTAATATTTTATGCTAGAATTTTTGCTAGTTTTATTCGTTTAAACCTAAAAATCATGGTTTTGGACACTTGAAGCCATCTTTGAAGTATGCTAACTTGTCCTAAGTTAGCATGCTAACATTAGCGCGCTAATTTTTTATGCTAGCATTTTTGCTAGTTTTATTAGTTTAAACCTAAAAATCCTGGCTTTGGACACTTGAAGCCATCCTTCAAGTATGCTAACTTTTCCTATGTTAGCATGCTAAAATTAGCACGCTAATGCTTTATGCTACAATTTTTGCTAGTTTTATTAGTTTAAACCTAAAAATCATGGCTTTGGACACTTGAAGCCATCTTTGAAGTATGCTAACTTGTAATATGTTAGCATGCTAACATTAGCAAGCTAATTTTTTATGCTAGCATAATAATTGAAAAATACTGCATATAATATATATTTTTTTTAATATTTTTTGTATTTATTTTTTTATTGACATCCAGCATCAGAAAGTAGTATCTACAAATACATAAATTAAATAAAAGAAAACAACAACAATACATTAATAATAATAATAATAATCAGAAATACAATAAATAAAATAAATAAAAATGTATTAATAATTGAAAAATATTGCATATAATATATATATATATATATATATTTTTTTTTATTGACATCCAGCATCAGAAATTCCTATCCATTACATCATCATATATCTGTTGTCTTCCCTAAATGTCAAAATATTTTTTGTTTGTATCCCAACCATACCACCCCACCCTTCCAAAAAAAAGAAAGAAACAGCAAAAAAAAACCAAAAGTAGTATCTACAAATACATCAATTAAATAAACAAAAAAATAAATAATACATTAATAATAATAATAATCAGAAAAAAAAAAAATATATATATATATATAATATGCAATATTTTTCAGTTATTAATACGACGTAAGTCTAGCCTGTGTGCTATTGTGTGCTTAGCTGTCGTGTAGCTGCTAGCGGCCCCGCAGCCTAGCATGTTCACCTGGACTGAAATGAAAGGACATATAGGAATAACTATAATTTGTACGTCACGGTGAATCAATGTACAGCATGCATATTAGCGGCTATTTGTAGCCAGTACTGTAAGTACGCGTACTTTCCGTCTATTCCTGCACGGACAGGTGCAAACTTAGCAGTACTGTAAATACGCGCTGCGTGTACTTTCCGTCTATTCCTGCTACGGACAGGTGCAAACTTAGGACCTCATAAATCCATTTAGATATCATTACACTCTGCATCAGTCAGCAGGGATCGCATCGCAGCGCCGATTAGCATAGTGTTGTGTTGCTGCACACACAAACACACACACACACACACACACACACACACACACACACACACACACACACACACACACACACACACACACACACACACACAAAGCAATCACACACTTCGAGCTGACAGTTGAATCTATTTGTTGACGGACTGACGCGTGAGTTAATGCTAAGTGTTAGCAGCCAGCTAATTAGCATGAACGTAACGAGGTGTTGAGGGTATCAGTTGTAGTACTGTCTGCAGTACATGCAGTACTATGTGTGCTATTTTCATTTATTTGTGTACTACGGGGGCAAAGCAGCAATGAATGGGTGCTGGTGTTGTTAGCATGCTAACGGACTATGCTAGCGTTTTCTTTCCTGTGAACCTAAAAGTCATGGAATTTGATACTTGGCGCCAGCTTAGAAGTATGCTGCTCCGCCGCTCCCAGTCTGTGGAACGCTCTCCCTGACCACCCGAGGGCACCACAGACTGTGAATGCTTTTAAAAAAGGCTTAAAAACCTTTCTTTCAAAAAAAAAAGCCTTTTTTTTTTTTTTTTTAGATATACGCATACTAGTTTTAGCTATTTGGCTGTTCTAGTTTTTATTTTATTTTTTATTATCTTTTTATTTTTATTTTTTTTAATATACTATAGCCCTTTGAGGTTGTTTGCTCAATGTAAAGTGCCTTTTACAAATAAAATATATTATTATTATTATTATGCTAACATTTTAGCAAATTTTGTTTGTTTAGACCTAAAAATCGTTATTTTTAAAATATGCTAACTTCTCCTATGGTATGCTAACGTACTACGCTAGAATTTTTGCTCATTGTTTATTCTTTTAAACCTAAAAATCACGGCTTTCAAAAATTGGCGTCCATCTTAATAATATGCTAATATTTTCTATGATATCATGCTAACGTTTTATTTTAATAATTTTGCTAATTGTTTTCATCAAAACCTAAAAATCAAGGCTTTTGATATTTGGCGTTATTTTAGAAATATGCTAACTTCTCCTATGGTATGCTAACGTACTATGCTAGGATTTTTGCTCATTTTTAATTCTTTTAAACCTAAAAATCGTGGGTTTTGATATTTGGCGTTATTTTGGAAATATGCTAACTTCTCCTACGGTATACTAACGTACTACGCTACAATTTTTGCTCATTGTTTATTCTTTTAAACCTAAAAATCGTGGGTTTTGATATTTGGCATTATTTTTTTAAATATGCTAACTTCTCCTATGGTATGCTAACGTACTACGCTAGAATTTTTGCGCATTGTTTATTCTTTTAAACCTAAAAATCGTGGGTTTTGATATTTGGCATTATTTTTTTAAATATGCTAACTTCTCCTATGGTATGCTAACGTACTACGCTAGAATTTTTGCTCATTGTTTATTCTTTTAAACCTAAAAATCATTGGTTTTGATATTTGGCGTTATTTTAGAAATATGCTAACTTTTTTTGCTCATTGTTTATTCTTTTAAACCTAAAAATCACGGCTTTCAAAAATTGGCGTCCATCTTAAAAGTATGCTAATATTTTTTATGATATCATGCTAACGTTTGCGTGCTAACGTTTTATGTCAATAATTTAGCTAATTGTATTCATCAAAACCTAAATATCAAGGCTTTTGATATTTGCCGTTATCTTAGAAGTATGCTAACTTCTCCTATGTTATCATGCTAACGCGTTTGAGGCTACAATTTTTGCTCCTTTTTATTTGTTTAAACTTAAAACTCGTGGCTTTCGATACATGCCGCCATCTTAGAAGAAAGCTAACTTTTCCCATGCTAACATTTAAGATAATTGTATTTTTTAAACATAAAAATCACGACTTTCAATACCTGGCGTCCATTTTAGAAGTATGCTAACATTTTAGCTAATTGTATTCATCAAAACCTAAAAATCAAGGCTTTTGATATTTGGCGTTTTTTAAAAAAACATGCTAACTTCGCCTATGTTATGCTAACGTACTACCCTAGAATTTTTGCTCATTGTTTATTCTTTTAAACCTAAAAATCACGGCTTTCAAAAATTGGCGTCCATCTTAAAAGTATGCTAATATTTTCTATGATATCATGCTAATGTTTGCTTGCTAACGTTTTATGTTAATAATTTTGCTAATTGTATTTATCAAAACCTAAAAATCAAGGCTTTTGATATTTGGCGTTATTTAAAAAACATGCTAACTTCGCTTATGTTATGCTAACGTACTACGCTAGAATTTTTGCTCATTGTTTATTCTTTTAAACCTAAAAATCACGGCTTTCAAAAATTGGCGTCCATCTTAAAAGTATGCTAATATTTTCTATGACATCATGCTAACGTTTGCGTGCTAACGTTTTATGTTAATAATTTTGCTAATTGTATTCATCAAAACCTAAAAATCAAGGCTTTTGGTATTTGGCGTTATTTAAAAAACATGCTAACTTCGCCTATGTTATGCTAACGTACTACGCTAGAATTATTGCTAATTGTTTATTCTTTTAAACCTAAAAATCACGGCTTTAAAAAATTGGCGTCCATCTTAAAAGTATGCTAATATTTTCTATGATATCATGCTAATGTTTGCGTGCTAACGTTTTATGTTTATAATTTTGCTAATTGTATTCATCAAAACCTAAAAATCAAGGCTTTTGATATTTGGCGTTATTTAAAAAACATGCTAACTTCGCCTATGTTATGCTAACGTACTACGCTAGAATTTTTGCTCATTGTTTATTCTTTTAAACCTAAAAATCACGGCTTTCATAAATTGGCGTCCATCTTAAAAGTATGCTAACATTTTCTATGACATCATGCTAACGTTTGCGTGCTAACGTTTTATGTTAATAATTTTGCTAATTGTATTCATCAAAACCTAAATATCAAGGCTTTTGATATTTGCCGTTATCTTAGAAGTACGCTAACTTCTCCTATGTTATCATGCTAACGCGTTTGATGCTACAATTTTTTGGTCCTTTTTATTTGTTTAAACTTAAAACTCGTGGCTTTCGATACTTGCCGCCATCTTAGAAGAAAGCTAACTTTTCCCATGCTAACATTTAAGATAATTGTATTTTTTAAACCTAAAAATCACGACTTTCAATACTTGGTGTCCATTTTAGAAGTATGCTAACATTTTAGCTTCTTCTCCTCTCTGGCCTGGGAACGCTTCGGGATTCCCCAGGAGGAAGTCGCAAATGTTGCTCTGGAGAGGGAAGTCTGGGGGTCTTTGCTGGAGCTGCTGTCCCCGCGACCCGATTCCGGATAAGCGGTTGAAGATGGATGGATGGATAACATTTTAGCTAATTGTATTCATCAAAACCTAAAAATCAAGGCTTTTGATATTTGGCGTTATTTAAAAAACATGCTAACTTCGCCTATGTTATGCTAACGTACTACGCTAGAATTTTTGCTCATTGTTTATTCTTTTAAACCTAAAAATCACGGCTTTCAAAAATTGGCGTCCACCTTATAAGTATGCTAATATTTTCTATGATATCATGCTAATGTTTGCGTGCTAACGTTTTATGTTAATAATTTTGCTAGTTGTATTCATCAAAACCTAAAAATCAAGGCTTTTGGTATTTGGCGTTATTTAAAAAACCTGCTAACTTCGCCTATGTTATGCTAACGTACTACCCTAGAATTTTTGCTCATTGTTTATTCTTTTAAACCTAAAAATCACAGCTTTCAAAAATTGGCGTCCATCTTATAAGTATGCTAATATTTTCTATGATATCATGCTAATGTTTGCGTGCTAACGTTTTATGTTAATAATTTTGCTAATTGTATTCATCAAAACCTAAATATCAAGGCTTTTGATATTTGCCGTTATCTTAGAAGTATGCTAACTTCTCCTATGTTATCATGCTAACGCGTTTGATGCTACAATTTTTTGCTCCTTTTTATTTGTTTAAACTTAAAACTCGTGGCTTTCGATACTTGCCGCCATCTTAGAAGAAAGCTAACTTTTCCCATGCTAACATTTAAGATAATTGTATTTTTTAAACCTAAAAATCACGACTTTCAATACCTGGCGTCCATTTTAGAAGTATGCTAACATTTTAGCTAATTGTATTCATCAAAACCTAAAAATCAAGGCTTTTGATATTTGGCGTTTTTTAAAAAACATGCTAACTTCGCCTATGTTATGCTAACGTACTACGCTAGAATTTTTGCTCATTGTTTATTCTTTTAAACCTAAAAATCACGGCTTTCAAAAATTGGCGTCCATCTTAAAAGTATGCTAATATTTTCTATGATATCATGCTAATGTTTGCGTGCTAACGTTTTATGTTAATAATTTTGCTAATTGTATTCATCAAAACCTAAAAATCAAGGCTTTTGATATTTGGTGTTATTTAAAAAACCTGCTAACTTCGCCTATGTTATGCTAACGTACTACCCTAGAATTTTTGCTCATTGTTTATTCTTTTAAACCTAAAAATCACGGCTTTCAAAAATTGGCGTCCATCTTATAAGTATGCTAATATTTTCTATGATATCATGCTAACGTTTGCGTGCTAACGTCTATGTTAAGAATTTTGCTAATTGTATTAATCAAAACCTAAATATCAAGGCTTTTGATATTTGCCGTTATCTTAGAAGTATGCTAACTTCTCCTATGTTATCATGCTAACGCGTTTGAGGCTACAATTTTTTGCTCCTTTTTATTTGTTTAAACTTAAAACTCGTGGCTTTCGATACTTGCCGCCATCTTAGAAGAAAGCTAACTTTTCCCATGCTAACATTTAAGATAATTGTATTTTTTAAACCTAAAAATCACGACTTTCAATACCTGGCGTCCATTTTAGAAGTATGCTAACATTTTAGCTAATTGTATTCATCAAAACCTAAAAATCAAGGCTTTTGATATTTGGCGTTTTTTAAAAAACATGCTAACTTCGCCTATGTTATGCTAACGTACTACCCTAGAATTTTTGCTCATTGTTTATTCTTTTAAACCTAAAAATCACGGCTTTCAAAAATTGGCGTCCATCTTAAGAGTATGCTAATATTTTCTATGATATCATGCTAATGTTTGCGTGCTAACGTTTTATGTTAATAATTTTGCTAATTGTATTCATCAAAACCTAAAAATCAAGACTTTTGTTATTTGGTGTTATTTAAGAAATATGCTAACTTCACCTATGTTATGCTAACGTACTACGCTAGAATTTTTGCTCATTGTTTATTCTTTTAAACCTAAAAATCACGGCTTTAAAAAATTGGCGTCCATCTTAAAAGTATGCTAATATTTTCTATGACATCATGCTAACGTTTGCGTGCTAACGTTTTATGTTAATAATTTTGCTAATTGTATTCATCAAAACCTAAAAATCAAGACTTTTGTTATTTGGCGTTATTTAAAAAACATGCTAACTTCGCCTATGTTATGCTAACGTGCTACGCTAGAATTTTTGCTCATTGTTTATTCTTTTAAACCTAAAAATCACGGCTTTCAAAAATTGGCGTCCATCTTAAAAGTATGCTAATATTTTCTATGATATCATGCTAATGTTTGCGTGCTAACGTTTTATGTTAATAATTTTGCTAATTGTATTCATCAAAACCTAAAAATCAAGGCTTTTGGTATTTGCCGTTATTTAAAAAACATGCTAACTTCGCCTATGTTATGCTAACGTACTACGCTAGAATTATTGCTAATTGTTTATTCTTTTAAACCTAAAAATCACGGCTTTAAAAAATTGGCGTCCATCTTAAAAGTATGCTAATATTTTCTATGATATCATGCTAATGTTTGCGTGCTAACGTTTTATGTTAATAATTTTGCTAATTGTATTCATCAAAACCTAAAAATCAAGACTTTTGTTATTTGGCGTTATTTAAGAAATATGCTAACTTCGCCTATGTTATGCTAACGTACTACGCTAGAATTTTTGCTCATTGTTTATTCTTTTAAACCTAAAAATCACGGCTTTCAAAAATTGGCGTCCATCTTAAAAGTATGCTAATATTTTCTATGATATCATGCTAACGTTTGCGTGCTAATGTTTTATGTTAATAATTTAGCTGATTGATATTTGCCGTTATCTTAGAAGTATGCTAACTTCTCCTATGTTATCATGCTAACGCGTTTGATGCTACAATTTTTGCTTCTGTTTATTTGTTTTGTGCTAGCTTTTTAGCTTCAATCAACGTGCCAAGGTTTCACAGCACATTTTCTAGGTATTATTATTGTTTTCAATGTATTTATGAGTTGTTTTGTATTTAGTAGTGTGTGTTTAAATACACGCTACCTTGACACGCAGGACCTCCTATGGAAGGTGACAACAAAGCCGCTCCAGCATTCCAAACGCGCGGCGTGAATGTTCCAGCGCGTGTTTGCGCCAGTGCGATGTTTAAATAGCTTCAATAGCCGCGTGTCAAAGCGGGCAGGTTGTTCTTGCCGGCGCTTTGGAGACGATGACAGCGCCTGTTGGTGCGTCCGTGCGCCAACGTGACCTCCGAGTTGACCGTCTTCACCTGCCGTGTCGGAGACATGGACGCTAGGTCGGCCATCTTGAACCGTTGTCCAATTGCTATTTCAATTACTTGCATGTGTGGCGCTGTCCAATGTCGTATTTAGGTTCCGTTTCCTGTTCTATGGTTATCATCACACTTTTCCTCTGCCATCATTGGTAGCCTTCTGCGGTGAGAAAAAACATGCAAAAAAAAAAAGTCAAAGAAAATAAATAAATACATTTTTTAAATAATTCTAACAAACATATTTAAAAATACAAATATTTTTAAAATTAAATATGAATGAATAAATAAATAAATAAAACAATTTAACAATTCTAACAAAAATATTTAAAAATACAAATATTTTTAAAATTAAATATGAATGAATAAATAAATAAATAAATACATTATATAAAAAAGATTAGCAAATAAAAAAGTTATTTGATTATTTTTCATTGCCAAAAATAAAACATAACAAATAATAATAATAATGCTAATTTTAATAATAAATATATAAAAATACATAAAAACTGTTTTTTAAATAAAAAATGAATAAATAAATAAATCAGTTACACTAAAAAAAAAAAAAAGACTAAAATAATTGAGAATTCTAAAAAGTAATAGAATATTTTTTTCATTACAAAAAATATTAAGTAATAATAATCAGGATAATTATAATAATAATAATAATAATACATACCGTATTTTTCGGACTATAAGTCGCAGGAGCGACTTATGTGTGAAATTATTAACACATTAGCATGAAATATCAAATAATATGATTTAGCTCATTCATGTAAGAGACTAGACGTATAAGATTTTATGGGATTTAGCGATTAGGAGTGACAGATTGTTTGGTAAACGTATAGCATGTTCTATATGTTATAGTTATTTGAATGACTCTTACCATAATATGTTACGTTAAAATGCCAGGCACGTTCTCAGTTGGTTATTTATGCCTCATATAACGTACACTTATTCAGCCTGTTGTTCACTATTCTTTATTTATTTTAAATTGCCTTTCAAATGTCTATTCTTGGTGTCGGCTTTTATCAAATACATTTCCCCCAAAAATGCGACTTATATATGTTTTTTTCCTTCTTTATTATGCATTTTCGGCAGGTGCGACCTATACTCCGGTGCGACTTATACTCCGAAAAGTACAGTGTATGAAAACATTTTTATAAAACAATTCCAAAAAGTAGTTGAAATGGTTTTTTTAAAACTACTTTTTGGAATTGTTTTATTTAAAAAAAAAAAGAAAAAAAAAAAGGAGTTTAAATGTTCTGTGATGAGGTGGCGACTTGTCCAGGGTGTACCCCGCCTTCCGCCCGAATGCAGCTGAGATAGGCTCCAGCACCCCCCGCGACCCCAAAAGGGACAAGCGGTAGAAAATGGATGGATGGATGGTGTTTAAATGTTTTTAAATTACAAAAAATAAAACATATTAATTCATAATTAACAATAATGATACATATATACAATATAGATAGACTGTTATAAATGTCAAAAAATAATAAATAAAAATATAAATAAAAACGACAAAAAAAATGTAAAATTAATTATTTCCAAAAAGTACTTTATTTTTTATTTTTTTAATTACACAATTTTAAAAACATGAAATAATAATGATAGTAATAATAAAATATTGCATCACATTTTCACCGAGCTTGTGTCGTTAGCTCAAAAGATGGAGGACAGCGCTGATGTGTAAGCATTGTTGTCTTACAAGAAAGGTTGTTGGCGTGGACAACGACGACGTACTGACCCTGGCAGAGCGTAACGATGGAAAGGTTTTGTGCATACGTGTGCTTGTGTGTGTGTGCGTGTGTGTGTGTGTGTGTGTGTGTGTAACGCTAGCTGTGCGAGCGGCTCAGCCATTAAAGCGGACGCGAGCCAAGCGAATGAAAGGCAGTCTTCTGGAATGTTCCACTTGACTCTCCAGGATGGATGAAGAGCACATTTGACGAGACCTTCTCACGTTGCAGCAGGCCAGCAAACATTTTGAGATCATAAAAAGAAGACGAGCGCTGACTTTGAGCGAGATGTTCGCCTGATGTGTTAAGTGTTGCTGGAACATCAACGCGTAAACAAGAAATAAATCTTTTTCATTCACTTCTGACTTTATTGAAGCGTCCAATGGCATACTTTTAATTACTTTTAATATATATATATATATATATATATATATATATATATATATATATATATATATATATATATATATATATATATATATATATATGTACTGTACACACACACACACACACACACACACAGGTATTAATTTAACAATATATTATGTTTATTATTAACTATTTTAATTATTCGGCTTAAAAAAAATCATAGAAACAAAAATGAAATTAATTACTACAAAATAGTAATTTAAAAAAATCTACTACGAAACAAATGAATAAAATAAAAGAAACACTACTAATAATACAACAACAACAACAACAAAAAGAAGTTAAGAAAAATGAAAAATAATTAAAATGGTCAAATAAATAAATAAATAAAAATAAAATAATTTAAATAATACAAATATATACACCTAACAAGTACAAATACAAAAAATATAATAATAAACATCAAAAATATTCATTTTAAATTTAAATATTTAAAATAAAAACTAAACTAAACTAAAATAGAAATAAAGAAATACATCAATTTAAATAAAGATAAATACATTTTAAGACGTACTAAAAATAGAAAATAACATTTAAAAAAATATATTCAACATGAAAGCACTGAATTAAAATACAAAGTATTAAGATAAAACTATTACAAACAAAAAACAAAAGTAAATAAATTGACAAAAATAGTTTTTAAATTAAATTAATTTTATAAAAATACTAATAAAATCTAAATTAAATCCCAAATAGATTAAAGTAAAATATAAATGTGTTTGCATACTGTATACCTAATAAAAGTACAAATACAAATACAAATAAAAATGAAAATAATAAATTGAACGTATTCATTTCAATTTAAAATATTAAAATAAATGTAAGATAAAAACAAAAATAAAACAAAGTAAGAATAAAGAAATAAATGCATTTAAATACAGATAAATTCATTTTAAGCTATACTAAAATAAAAAATAAAATAAAATAAAATGTTTACCGTGAAAGCACTGAATTCAGATTAAAATACAAATTATTAAGATAAAAGTAAAAATACTAAAGTAAATAAAAAACTAAAAAAATGTTAAAAGTAAAAATAATAAAATACAAATACAAATAATATAAAAATCAACACAAAAATACATTTTTTATTAAAATAAAAAAATATATATACATACTGTACACTTAATAAAATTTCAAATACAAATACAAATGAAAAAAGACACAAAATATTTCAAATCTAAAACAAAATAAAATAAAATAAAACAATATAAAAAACACCCAAAAAAACCAACAGAAACATTTTTTTTTTTTTTACAATATATTAATATTAAAAAAACAAATAAGTATAATACAAATAAAAACTAAAAGAATACCATTTAGTTTTATAAAAGCAAATTCATATTAAGTTTGGTCAAACTAAAGTGCATGCCAATAGTTAGAGTTACATTCGCTAGTTGGCAATGTGGAACGTTTTGATTATGTTTAACATTTATGTTTTTATTATCAGCTGCCAGCTACAAAATGTTGGTGAAAAACTTTGTTGAAATGTTTCACTCAGTGTGTCCTACATTTAAAACATGTCAAAGTTTGTCAACTACGGAAATAAATGCTTTCATCTTTTATTATTTGATTTATTGAGTGCACATGTGACGTTATGTGGCAAAGTACAAATATTTTTCAACTCTTCCAAAAATCATTTTTGTCCAGAAATAAAATTCTTCCACAGCAAAGTTAAAAGAAAAAAATGTTTTTTAAAAAGTGTTGGAATGTCCAAAATATTTTGTTTCAATGAAACTAAGTGAAATTCTTCAACTAATTATTGATTAAGAGGTGTCAACTAACTTTTTATGCTAGCATTTTTTTGCTTAAACTTAAAAATCATGGCTAAAAAAATCTTACTATGCTAACTTTTCCTATGTTGTCATGCTAACGTTAACATGCTAAAGTTTTATGCAAACAATTACATTTTATTTTATTTTTTTAACATAAAAATCATGGATTTTGATACTTGGCGCCATCTTAGAAGTATGCTAACTTTTGCTATGTTATCATGCTAACATTAGCATGCTAAAGTTTTATGCAGAACATTTAGCAAATTTTATTTGTTTAAACATAAAAATGATGGATTTTGATACGTGGCCCCATCTCAGATGTTTGCTAACTTTTTCTATGTTATCATGCTAACGTTAGCTTGCTAATGTTTTATGGTAGCATTTTTGCTCATTTTATATGTTTAAACCTAAAAGTCATGGCTTTCAATACTAGGCACCAACTTAGAAGTATGCTAACTTTTTCTATGTTATCATGCTTAAGTTAGCACTGTAATGTTTTAATGTTAGCATTTTAACAAACTGCATTTGTTTAAATCTAAATATCATAGCTTTCCATAATTGGCACCATCTTAGAAGTATGCTAACCTTTCCTATGTTATCATGCTAACGTTTTTATGCTAGCAATTTTGCAAATTGTATTTGTTAAAACCTAAAAACCATGGCTTTTGATATTTGGCGCCATACTGATAACGTTAGCATGTTAATGTTTTTATGCTAGCATTTTTGTCTATTTAATTTGTTTAAACATAAAAATGCATTGCTTTTTAATATTTGGCGAAATCTTAGAAATATGCTAACTTTTTCCACGTTGTCATGCTAACTTTAACATGCTAACATTTTAGCTAATCGTATTGGTTTAGCAGAAGAATAACAGCCGTCGATAATTGACGACATCTTATCATGCTAACATTAGCATGCTAACTTTTTCATGTCAGCGTTTTTTGCTCATTTTATTTGTTTAAACCTAAAAATGCATTTGTTTAAACTTACATATCATGGCTTTCGCTACTTGGCGCCATCTTAGAAGTATGCTAACTTTTTATTTTAGCATGCTTACGGTTCATGCCAACATTTTTGATAATTGTATTTGTTTGAGCCTAAAGATCATGACTTCTGGTACTTAGACTCATCTTAGTAGTATGTTAACTTTTTCTATATTATCAATCCAACATTAGCATGCTAATGTTTTTAATGCTAACATTTTCGCTAATTTTTTTTGCTTAAATATAAAAAAATATTTGTTTGAACTTAAAAACCATGGCTATCGATTTGTGGCACCATCTTAGAAGCATGCTAACTTTTCCTATGTTGTCATGCTAACAGTTTATGCTAAAATTTTTACTAACTGTATTCGTTCAAGCCTAAAGATGGTGGCTTTTGATCATTTACACCATCTTAGAAGTACGCTAGCTTTTTCTATGCTACTATGCTGATGTTAGAATGTTTTTATGCTAACATTTTTGCTAATTTAATTTGTTTAAACATAAAAATGTATTAGTTTAGACTTCAAAATCTTGGCTATGGATATGTGCCACCATCTTAGAAGAATGCTAACTTTTCCTTCCTGGTGCCATCTTAGAATTGTGGCTAACTTTTTCTATGTTATCATGCTATAATTTTAGCATGATTTATTTGTTTAGGACTAAATAGCATGGCTATTAGCACTTGGTGTCATCTTAGAAGTGGTCACGTGCCAGCATGCTAAAGTTAGCTACTGTTGAATGCTAGCATTCTAGCTAATTTGAAACATTTAAACCTAAAAATTCTGCATTTTAGCTCATTACAATCGTTTAAACTTCAAATTAATAGATTTTTCCGACTTGTCTCCATCTCGCAAGTATGCTAACTGTTCACATTATAACACGCCTACGTTAGCATGCTAATGGTTTACGCTAGCTTTTTAGCTTCAATCAATCAGATTGTTTTCTTTGTGTGTGTTTAAATATCTTCAATAGCCGCATCAGCCATGTTGTCGCTCAACAGTGCCCCCCCCCCCCCCGCCTGCCGTCCAAGCTACTTATGATTTCCCAAAGTCGTAATTACGGCGAGAAGACGGTGCTGAGTGTCAAAACGTCCGCTGGCAGATTCACGCAACACGAAACCCTTTCCTGGAACAAAAGTGGCAAACTTGTTGCCGCCGCTTCAAGATGTCGCCTGGCAGGATTTACGAAGACACAAAGACGACAAGGACAAAGTCGGGGTGTGGGGGGGTTAGTGACGGGGTCATCGGAGGTCACAGTGTTGCGAGTCTTCGCCGGCACAGAAAAGTCGCGACTCGCTCGTCTATTTGTGGAAGACAAATTGTGCAAGAGAAAAACATGCTGTCATGTGGTGATGGATGATGTGTGTGTGTGTGTGTGTGTGTGTGTGTGTGTGTGTGTGTGCGTGTGTGTGTTACAGGACCCCCACAAGCGTCCTGCCGGACTTTATTACCTCCGCCAAGCGCAAACAGCAAGACAGGTGCTTCTGTGTGATTGGTCACTTCTTAAAGGGCACCGTCACCAAAACAACGTTTGTTTTAAGAAACAAATATTTTATTTTATTGGACTACAGTAACTGTTTAAAGAACCATAGATCCTTTTTCACAGTATTTAAATTGCACTACAGTAACTGTAAATATAATAGGTGTGGAGTAAGTACACCTTCAACGTTACGATGTCGTCGCTAACAGCAGCACTTCCTCCACACAGGGTAATAACACAAATTTGTTTTATTTATTTTCGATATTAGTAGTAAATTAGAATGTTTTATTAATATTAATATTATTATTATTCATAATATCATTTACTGTTTTTATTGTCATTACTATTAAAATATTTAAATAGTGTAATAGTGTTGTTTTTATTATTATTACTATTATTATATTAAAATGTGTTAAAATTAATATAATTATTATAGGATTTTAATTATTTGTTATTTTTTATTAACTTTGTTAATTTTGTTATTACTTATCATTATTATTAGTTTTATTATTATTATTGGTGTCATTATTATTCGTATATTAGAATAATATATGCACATAACGATAATATAATAAAATATATTATTATTATTATTAATTGGGCTATAATACCAGAAAATATTTTGTTATTCATAATATTATTTATTAGTGTTAAAATAATTATTAATACAATATGTAAATAGTTTAATAATATTGTCATTGTTATGATTACAATTAATATAATAATTTGTAATATATTATAATGTGTTAACATTAATATAATTATTATTGTAGTTTATTTAGTTGTTACTTTTATTATTGTAGTTTATTTTATTATTTTTATTATTACTATTGTTTTTATTATCATTATTTGTATATTAGAATATTTCATTAATATTATTATTATGTTAGTCTATAATACCAGAACATATTTTTATACTAATATTTATTGTTATTATTATCATTATTATTAAAGTATTAAAGTAGTTTAATATTGTTGTTGTTAATATAATTACTATTAATATTTTAGAATGTGTGGCAATTAATATAATTGTTATTATAGTTAAATTATTTGTTTATTGATATTATAGTATTTATTTTTTATTATTACTAATTTATTATATCTAATTACTTTATTCTTCTTCTTATTATTATTATTTAGTGATTATCATGTGTATATATATATATATATATATATATATATATATATATATATATATATATATATATATATATATATATATATATATATATATATATATATATATATATATATATATATATAACTAATATAAATAATGCAATTAACATAAAACATTAACATAAACTACAATTTCTTACCAGATTGAATAATAAATAATTGTTTTGCCAAATGGGATAATAAATAAAGTATTGAAATATTGTCTTATTGGATATTAAATAAAGTATTACAATATTATTTGATATTTAATAAAGTATTAAAATATTATTGGATATTAAATAAAGTATTGAAATATTGTCTGATTGGACATTAAATAAAGTATTAAAATAGTATTTGATATTAAATAAAGTATTAAAATATTGTCTTATTGGATATTAAATAAAGTATTAAAATATTAATGATAACAAATAACGTATTAAAATATTGTTGTATTGGATAATAAAAAAAGTATTTAGATATTGTCTTATTGGATATTAAATCAAGTATAAAAATATGATTGATATTGAATCAAGTATTACAATATTATTGATAACAAATATAGTATTAAAATATTGTTTTATTGGATAGTAAATCAAGTATTAAAATATTGTCGTATTGGATAATAAATCAAGTATTAAAATATTATTGATATTAAATAAAGTATTGCAATATTATTGATAATAAACCAAGTATTCAAATATTGTCTTTATTGGATAATAAATACAATATTAAAATATTGTTTTATTGGATATTAAATCAAGTATTAACATATTGTTTTATTGGATATTAAATCAAGTATTAAAATATTATTGATAATAAATCAAGTATTAAAATATTATTGATATCAAATAAAGTATTACAATATTTTTGGATAATAAATAAAGTATTATAATATTGTTGATATTAAATAAATTATTAAAATATCATGGATAAAAATAAATAAAGTATTAACATATTATTGACATCAAATAAAGTATTACAATATTATTGGATATTACATAAAGTATTAACATATTATTGATGATGAATAAAGTTTTAAAATATTATTGATAATGAATAAAGTATTAAAATATTATTGATAATAAATGAAGTATTAAAACATTATTGATAATAAATTAAGTATTAAAATATTATTGATAATACATGAAGTATTAAAAGAAGAAATGAGGTGTTTAAGAAGTAGTTTGGACATGTGATGGCGAGCAGCAGGAAGTGCGATATGTTGACAAACAAACGTGCGAAAGTCAAAAGTAAACAAACAAACAAATGTTCTGCCGGGCGTTTGCTGCTGTGGGTCAAAGGTCAGCAGCGTGGTGTTTGGGGTTGAAACAGCAGTGGAAACGTCATAAATCAGAAGGATTTTAGAATCTGATGACAATCATAATTCCTGTCTGAAAACAGCCCCCCCCCCCCCCCCCCCCCAACCCCCCACTCCCCAAACAGGACTGTCATCGAAGCCGGCCTATAAACATCACAGCTGTCACACATGATCCTCCTCCTCCTCCTCGGGGCCAATTGTGGCCCCGTAAGGATTCCACTTTGCATTTTGTCACTTTGGACCGCCGGGAGGGGGAGTTAGGGGGAAAGAAAAAAAAAGGAGAGCATGTGTTGTTGAAGGGCATTTACTTCTGCAAAATGACTTTATCCTCCATCGCTCCTAAACTGGCTGACACCATGTAGGGGGGGGCAGGGGGGGCATCACATTGTGCTAAATGTTGTCACTGAGAAACACCAGGAGAGGAGCTTTGGACGCCATTTTACACTACACACACAAACACACACACATGCTCAAACACACACTATAAAGTGAGCCTGCCTGATCTGCAAGAGACACAGCGAAAGCTTTTACTTTGAAAATCAAGAACATGAAAAGACGACGCTCACACGTGATGCTGCAAATAATACGTGCAGTTTACTTCCCGTTCAGAGAAGTACACAACATACACAATATTAACACGCCAACAAAGTAGTACACAACAGACACAGTATTAATACGCCAACAAAGTAGTACTCAACATTCACAGTATTAATACGCCAACCAAGTAGTACACAATATACACAGTATTAATACGCCAACAAAGTAGTACTCAACATTCACAGTATTAATCCGCCAACAAAGTAGTACACAACACACACAGTATTAATACACCAACAAAGTAGTACTCGACATTCACAGTATTAATACGCCAACCAAGTAGTACACAATATACAAAGTATTAATACGCCAACAAATTAGTACAAAATATACACAATATTAATACGCCAACAAAGTAGTACACAATATACACAGTATTAATACGCCAACAAAGTAGTACTCAACATTCACAGTATTAATACGCCAACCAAGTAGTACACAATATACAAAGTATTAATACGCCAACAAAGTAGTACAAAACATACACAATATTAATACGCCAACAAAGTAGTACACAACAGACACAGTATTAATACGCCAACAAAGTAGTACTCAACATTCACAGTATTAATACGCCAACCAAGTAGTACACAATATACAAAGTATTAATACGCCAACAAAGTAGTACAAAACATACACAATATTAATACGCCAACAAAGTAGTACACAACAGACACAGTATTAATACGCCAACAAAGTAGTACTCAACATTCACAGTATTAATACGCCAACCAAGTAGTACACAATATACACAGTATTAATACGCCAACAAAGTAGTACTCAACATTCACAGTATTAATCCGCCAACAAAGTAGTACACAACACACACAGTATTAATACGCCAACAAAGTAGTACTCAACATTCACAGTATTAATACGCCAACCAAGTAGTACACAACAGACACAGTATTAATACGCCAACAAAGTAGTACTCAACATTCACAGTATTAATACGCCAACAAAGTAGTAAACAACATATGCAGTATTAATACGCCAACAAAGTAGTACTCAACATTCACAGTATTAATACGCCAACAAAGTAGTACACAACATCTGCAGTATAGATACGCCAACAAAGTAGTACACAACATCTGCGGTATTGATACGCCAACAAAGTAGTACACAACATCTGCAGTATTAATACGCCAACAAAGTAGTACTCAACATTCACAGTATTAATACGCCAACCAAATAGTACACAATATACACAGTATTAATACGCCAACAAAGTAGTACTCAACATTCACAGTATTATTACGCCAACAAAGTAGTACACAACATCTGCGGTATTGATACGCCAACAAAGTAGTACACAACATCTGCAGTATTAATACGCCAACAAAGTAGTACACAACATCTACAGTATTAATACGCCAACAAAGTAGTACTCAACATTCACAGTATTAATACGCCAACCAAATAGTACACAATATACACAGTATTAATACGCCAACAAAGTAGTACTCAACATTCACAGTATTATTACGCCAACAAAGTAGTAAACAACATATGCAGTATTAATACGCCAACAAAGTAGTACTCAACATTCACAGTATTAATACGCCAACAAAGTAGTACACAACATCTGCAGTATAGATACGCCAACAAAGTAGTACACAACATCTGCGGTATTGATACGCCAACAAAGTAGTACACAACATCTGCAGTATTAATACGCCAACAAAGTAGTACTCAACATTCACAGTATTAATACGCCAACCAAATAGTACACAATATACACAGTATTAATACGCCAACAAAGTAGTACTCAACATTCACAGTATTATTACGCCAACAAAGTAGTACACAACATCTGCGGTATTGATACGCCAACAAAGTAGTACACAACATCTGCAGTATTAATACGCCAACAAAGTAGTACACAACATCTACAGTATTAATACGCCAACAAAGTAGTACTCAACATTCACAGTATTAATACGCCAACCAAATAGTACACAATATACACAGTATTAATACGCCAACAAAGTAGTACTCAACATTCACAGTATTATTACGCCAACAAAGTAGTACACAACACACACAGTATTAATACGCCAACAAAGTAGTACTCAACATTCACAGTATTAATACGCCAACCAAGTAGTACACAATATACAAAATATTAATACGCCAACAAAGTAGTACACAACAGACACAGTATTAATACGCCAACAAAGTAGTACTCAACATTCACAGTATTAATACGCCAACCAAGTAGTACACAATATACAAAGTATTAATACGCCAACAAAGTAGTACAAAACATACACAATATTAATACGCCAACAAAGCAGTACACAACAGACACAGTATTAATACGCCAACAAAGTAGTACTCAACATTCACAGTATTAATACGCCAACCAAGTAGTACACAATATACACAGTATTAATACGCCAACAAAGTAGTACTCAACATTCACAGTATTAATCCGCCAACAAAGTAGTACACAACACACACAGTATTAATACGCCAACAAAGTAGTACTCAACATTCACAGTATTAATACGCCAACCAAATAGTACACAATATACAAAGTATTAATACGCCAACAAAGTAGAACAAAACATACACAATATTAATACACCAACAAAGTAGTACACAACATATGCAGTATTAATACGCCAACAAAGTAGTACTCAACATTCACAGTATTAATACGCCAACAAAGTAGTACACACCATCTGCAGTATTAATACGCCAACAAAGTAGTACACAACATCTGCAGTATTAATACGCCAACAAAGTAGTACACACCATCTGCAGTATTAATACGCCAACAAAGTAGTACACAACATCTGCAGTATTGATACGCCAACAAAGTAGTACACAACATCTGCAGTATTAATACGCCAACAAAGTAGTACACATCATCTGCAGTATTAATACGCCAACAAAGTAGTACACAATATCTGCAGTATTAATACGCCAACAAAGTAGTACACAACATCTGCAGTATTAATACGCCAACAAAGTAGTACACAACATCTGCAGTATTAATACGCCAACAAAGTAGTACACAACATACGCAGTATTAATACGCCAACAAAGTAGTACACAACATCTGCAGTATTGATACGCCAACAAAGTAGTACACAACATAAGCAGTATTAATACGCCAACAAAGTAGTACACAACATCTGCAGTATTAATACGCCAACAAAGTAGTACACAACATACGCAGTATTAATACACCAACAAAGTAGTACACAACATAGGCAGTATTAATACGCCAACAAAGTAGTACACAACATATACAGTATTAATACGCCAACAAAGTAGTACACAACATCTACAGTATTAATACGCCAAAAAAGTAGTACACAACATCTGCAGTATTAATACGCCAACAAAGTAGTACACAACATCTGAAGTATTAATACGCCAACAAAGTAGTACACAACATAAGCAGTATTAATACGCCAACAAAATAGTACACAACATCTGCAGTATTAATACGCCAACAAAGTAGTACACAACATATGCAGTATTAATACGCCAACAAAGTAGTACACAACATATGCAGTATTAATACGCCAACAAAGTAGTACACAACATCTGCAGTATTAATACGCCAACAAAGTAGTACACAACATCTGCAGTATTAATACGCCAACAAAGTAGTACACAACATCTGCAGTATTGATACGCCAACAAAGTAGTACACAACATCTGCAGTATTAATACGCCAACAAAGTAGTACACAACATATGCAGTATTAATACGCCAACAAAGTAGTACACAACATCTGCAGTATTAATACGCCAACAAAGTAGTACACAACATCTGCAGTATTAATACGCCAACAAAGTAGTACACAACATCTGCAGTATTGATACGCCAACAAAGTAGTACACAACATCTGCAGTATTGATACGCCAACGAAGTAGTACACAACATCTGCAGTATTAATACGCCAACGAAGTAGTACACAACATCTGCAGTATTAATACGCCAACAAAGTAGTACACAACATCTGCAGTATTAATACGCCAACAAAGTAGTACACAACATCTGCAGTATTAATACGCCAACAAAGTAGTACACAACAGACACAGTATTAATACGCCAACAAAGTAGTACACAACATAGGCAGTATTAATACGCCAACAAAGTAGTACACAACATCTGCAGTATTAATACGCCAACAAAGTAGTACACTGACAAAAGTCACAGAGTGCAAACTTGACATATTTCTGAGCAACTTCCGGTTTGTGACAAGAAAATAAAAGGTCTTGTGAAGTGAATTAGTCTGTTCCAGGGTCAAACTGTGACTGTGGCAACATCAATTATTATTATTATCCTAGCTAAGTTTGAAGGAACGATCCACGTCAATCGTTGTTATTATTCGTTTTAGACATTTCACGACACTTGGAGCAACATGCTTCTTGCTAGCGGCTAATGCTAACAGCTAATTCGCACATGATTGCAGTTTTTGAAGGTGAGTTTTCCTGAATTTTCTTTTCCCAAATATAACTTTTGGAGGTGTGAGTTTAAAGATGAAGCAGAACAATTTAAAGCAGGCGACTGATAAAGCCGGCTCGTGTGGTCACGTCCTCACTAAAAAAAAAACAAAAAAAAAACTTTTCTGCGGCTTTAAGATAAAGCGGCGCTGCCGACCTCTGACCCGCCCAAGTAGGAAGTGGTCTGTCAGCGCCTCCGACGTCGCCCGGCAGCCCAAACAACAGCATCAAAGCCGGCACTCTCCTGTTTGGATTGGGGCGGATTAGGAGGCGCTCATGAGGTCTCAATCGCCGCGCGGCGACTTCACGCGCTCGCTGGGCTCTGATTGGCTGGCCAGAAAAAGGTCAATAATCCCAGCAGCTGGCGGAGCGCAAACATTCTCTGCTGGACGTTTGAGAGTCTTGATGGGAGTTCTAACCGCTTTCTCCATGATTATTACCTGTCTAGCTTCTCTGCTATTGTGTGCTTAGCTGTCGTGTAGCCGCTGGCGCCAAGTAGCCGGTAGCCTAGCACGGTTTGTTGAAGCGTGTTCACACCTGATGTACTTTCATGTACGTTACCATTGCTATCGTAAAAGTGCAGTTGTTGTATTGGCTGTGTATCTAATGAAGTGGCCTGTGATGGTACGTCGGCCCAGATGCATTGTGGGTGAAACCCCCCCCCCCCCACAAATAAATAAATAAAATTCAAAACAGTTGAAATAATAAAAGGTACAAATTATTTTTTGCTCCATAAAAATACAACTTTTTGAATATGTTTTGACTAAAATTTTAGCAATATTTATAAATATTTGGAGAACAGAGATGTATAAATTAGTCAAATTTATAAGAAACAATTTAAATAAATAAAAAAAATTATAATAATTATCACATTAAATAACTTTTGAAATATATTTTGTATCTTACAATAATCAATCAATATTTAAAACAAATGCAATTGAACAGAAACAATTGCAACATCTCAAAAAGGTAAAAAACAAATATCACATAAAGTTTAATTTTTTAAAAGATACAGAATTAAATATTTCAAGTAAACAAAATTCAACAGAAACAATATCAACATCTCGAAAAGGTACAAAAAAATATTATCACATTTCAAATATACATTTTATTTAAAAAGAACTGACAAAATCCATCTTCAACCGCTTATCCGGAATCGGGTCGCGGGGACAGCAGCTCCAGCAAAGACCCCCAGACTTCCCTCTCCAGAGCAACATTTGCGACTTCCTCCTGGGGAATCCCGAAGCGTTCCCAGGCCAGAGAGGAGATGTAATCCCCCCATCTGGTCCTTGGCCTGCCGCGGGGCCTCCTCCCAGTGGGACGTGCAACGAGGACCTCCCTAGGGAGACGCTCGTGAGGCATCCGCACGAGATGCCCGAACCACCTAAGCTGGCTCCTTTCCAAGCGAAGGAGCAGCGGCTCTACTCCGAGTCTCTCTCGGGTGACTGCACTTCTCACCCTATCTCTAAGGGAGATGCCAGCCACCCTTCTGAGGAAACTCATTTCGGTCGCTTGTATCCGCGATCTTATTCTTTCGGTCATTACCCACACTTCATGACCATAGGTGAGAGTAGGAATGTAGATAGCTCGGTAGACCGAGAGCTTTGCCTTCTGGCTCAGCTCCCGTTTCGTCACAACAGTGCGGCAGAGAGACTGCAATACTGCCCCAGCTGCTCCGATTCCCTGGCTGATTTCCTTCTCCATCTTTCCCTCACTCGTGAACAAGACCCCGAGATACTTAAACTCCTCCACCTGGGACAGAGTCCTGTCCCCTACCCGGACTGTACAAACCATCGGTTTCCTGCTGAGAACCATGGCCTCAGATTTGGAGATGCTGATCCTCATTCCAGCCGCTGAACACTCGGCTGCGAACCGATCCAGTGAGAGCTGAAGGTCACGAACCGAAGGTGCCATCAGGACCACATCATCTGCAAACAGCAGTGACGCAACCTTTAGCCCCCCGAGACGTATACCCTCTCCGCCATGGCCACGACTCCGCCTAGAAATCCTGTCCATGAAAATCACAAACAGGATAGGTGACAGAGCGCAGCCCTGGCGGAGACCAACCCCCACTGGAAACGGATCCGACTTACATCCAAGCACCCGGACACAACTCTCGCTTTGGTTGTACAGAGATTGGATGGCCCTCAACAGGGTTCCCCTCACTCCGTACTCCCTCAGCACCTCCCACAAGATCTCCCGAGGGACGCGGTCATACGCCTTCTCCAAATCCACAAAACACATGTAGACTGGATAGGCATACTCCCAGGCCCTCTCCAGGATTCCCGCAAGCGTAAAGAGTTGGTCAGTTGTTCCACGACCAGGACGGAATCCACATTGCTCCTCTTGAATCTGAGGTTCGACTATCGGCCGGACCCTCCTTTCCAGTACCTTGGCGTAAACTTTCCCAGGGAGGCTGAGTAGTGTGATACCCCTGTAATTAGCACACACCCTCTGGTCCCCCTTTTTGAAAAGGGGAACCACCACCCCAGTCTGCCACTCCCTCGGCACTGTCCCAGACTTCCACGCAATGTTGAAAAGGCGTATCAACCAAGACAGCCCATCAACACCCAGAGCCTTCAGCATTTCTGGACGGATCTCGTCAACCCCCGGAGCTTTGCCACTGTGGAGTTGTCTAACTACCTCAGTGACTTCACTCCGAGAGATCGACGTCGATCCCCCATCATCCTCAGGCCCTGCTCCTATCAGGGAGGGTGTGTCTGATGTATTTGGGTTCAGGAGTTCCTCAAAGTGCTCTTTCCAACGCCCCACGACTTCCTCACTTGAAGTCAGCAAAGTCCCATCCTTGCCGTACACAGCTTGGATGGTTCCCTGCTTCCCCCTCCTGAGGTGCCGTATGGTCTTCCAGAACAGCTTTGGTGCCGCCCGATAGTCCTTCTCCATGGATTCCCCGAACTGCTCCCACACCCTCTGCTTAGCCTCGTCCACAGCCACGGCCGCTGCCCTTCGGGCCCGTCGGTACCTTGCAACTGCCTCCGGAGTCCCCTGGGATAACATACCCCGGTAGGACTCCTTCTTCAGTCGGACGGCTTCCCTGACCACCACTGTCCACCAGGGTGTTCGAGGGTTACCGCCCCTTGAGGCACCTAAGACCTTCTGGCCACAGCTCGCATCTGCAGCTTTAGCAATAGAGGCTTTGAACATTGCCCATTCCTGTTCAATGTCCCCAACCTCCACAGGGATGGCAGAGAAGTCCCGCCGGAGGTGGGAGTTGAAGTCCTTCCGGACGGAGGACTCCTCCAAACGTTCCCAGTTCACCCGCACTACACGCTTGGGTTTGCCAGGTCTGTCCAGAGGTTTCCCCCGCCATCTAACCCAACTCACCACCAGATGGTGATCAGTTGACAGTTCAGCCCCTCTCTTCACCCGAGTGTCCAAAACATACGGCCTCAGATCAGCTGATACGATTACAAAATCGATCATTGATCTTTGGCCTAGGGTGCTCTGGTACCAGGTACACCTATGAGCATCCTTATGCTTGAACATGGTGTTTGTTATCGCAAGTCCGTGACTAGCACAGAAGTCCAATAACAATCCACCACTCAGGTTCAGATCAGGGAGACCGTTCCTCCCAATCACGCCAGTCCAAGTATCACTGTCATTGCCCACGTGCGCGTTGAAGTCCCCCAGCAAGACTATGGAATCCCCTGCCGGCGCCCCATACAGGACCCCATGCAAGGTATCCAAGAAGGCTGAATACTCTGAACTCCTGTTTGGTGCGTATGCACAAACAACAGTCAGAGTTTTCCCCCCTCCAACCCTAAGGCGAAGGGAGGCGACCCTCTTGTCCACTGGGGTGAACTCCAACGTACAGGCACTCAGCCGGGGACTCGTGAGTATCCCCACACCCGCCTGTGCCCTCACACCCTGAGCAACTCCAGAAGTGAACAAGGTCCATCCCTTGTCCAGGAGTGTGGTTTCAGAGCCCTTGCTATGCGTAGAGGTAAGCCCCACCAGATCCAACCGGTAGCGCTCCACCTCTCGCACCAGCTCAGGCTCCTTCCCCACCAGCGTAGAGACGTTCCACGTCCCGAAAGTCAGCCTCTGCTGCCCCGAATTGGTCCGTCCGGAGCCTCCACTTTCACCGCCATCCACTTGGCAGCGCACCCGACCCCACTGGTTCCGACCGCGGGTGGTGGGCCCACGTGGCAGAGAAGATGGTGTGTCCACGTAGCTTCTTCGGGCTGTGCCCGGCCGGGCTCCGTGGCAAGCCCGGCCACCAGGCGCTCGCTGACGAGCCCTACCTCCGGGCCTAGCTCCGGAGGAGGGCCCCGGGCTTCCTCCGGGCCGGGTAACGCATCCTCTTTTAGGGTAGTTCATGGGGGGTATCGTAACCCTGATGGGGGGGGCATTCGGGTGCTACACCTTGCCCAAGGGTGACCCGGAACTATGTAAGGCAGGGGCGTTCAACTCCCTGAGGCTTAATACAAGCCCACATACCTGTACTGACTGACAAAATATTTTAAATAAATTAATTTCAACATAAACAATTGAAACATCTCAAAAGGTACACAAATATTATCGATGAATACAATGTGTTTTATTGAAAAATATTAAAACATATATATTTAAAAAAACAAAAATTCAACATAGTTTTCAAATTTTAAAAGGTAAAAAAATAAATCACATAATATATTTTTTATTTTATCAGAATTAATAAATATTTTAAATAAATACAATTCAAAATAGCAAATTTTAACATCTCGAAAAGGCAAAACAAATATAATCAAATAAAACTTACATTTTTTAAATATACAGTATTTTTTATTTTACCAGGATTAATAAGTATTTGGAATAAATACAATTCAACATAAGCAATATCAACCTCTCAAAAAGGTAAAAAAAAAAAAATCATATAAAATTGCAACTTTCAAATATGTTTTATTTTACCAGAATGAATTATAGTTTAAATAAATACAATTATTTAAAAAAATCTTCACATAAAATTAGAATTTCTTATTCTAACCAGAATAAATTCATATTTAAAATACATCAAACTCAACAGAAACAATTTCAACATCTGTAAAAAGTAAAAAAAAAAAAATCACATAGAATTACAAGTTTTCAAATACATTTTTTTATTTTAGCAGAATTAATAAATATTTTAAATAAATACAATTATTAAAAATAAATCTTCACATAAAATTTGAATTTCCTTTTTTAACCAGAATACATTCATATTTTAAATAATTCAAACTTAACAGAAACAATTTCAACATCTCTAAAAAGTAAAACAAAATCACATAAAATTACAAGTTTTCACATGTATTTTTTTATTTTAGTAGAATTAATAAATATTTGGAAAAAACACAATTCAACATAAGCAATATCAACCTCTCAAAAATGTAAAAAAAATATCATATAAAATTTCAACTTTCAAATATGTTTTAATTTACCAGAATGAATTAAATAGTAAATAAATACAATTATTTAAAAAAAATCTTCACATAAAATTAGAATTTCTTATTTTAACCACAATAAATTCATATTTAAAATACATCAAACTCAACAGAAACAATTTCAACATCTCTAAAAAGTAAAAAAAATCACATAGACTTACAAGTTTTCAAATATATTTTTTATTTTAGCAGAATTAATAAATATTTTAAATAAATACAATTATTAAAAATAAATCTTCACATACAATTTGAATTTCCTTTTTTAACCAGAATACATTCATATATTTAAAATAAATCAAACTTAACAGAAACAATTTCAACATCTCTATAAAGTAAAACAAAATCACATAAAATTACAAGTTTTCACATGTATTTTTTATTTTAGAAGAATTAATAAATATTTGGAAAAAACACAATTCAACATAAGCAATATCAACGTCTCAAAAATGTAAAAAAATATCATATAAAATTTCAACTTTCAAATATGTTTTATTTTACCAGAAGTAATTATATTTTAAATAAATATAATTATTTAAAAAAAATCTTCACATAAAATTAGAATTTCTTATTTTAACCAGAATAAATTCATATTTAAAATACATCAAACTCAACAGAAACAATTTCAACATCTCTAAAAAGTAAAAAAAAAAATATCACATAGAATTACAAGTTTTCAAATACATTTTTTATTTTAGCAGAATTGATAAATATTTTAAATAAATACAATTATTAAAAATAAATCTTCACATAAAATTTGAATTTCCTTTTTTAACCAGAATACATTCATATTTAAAATAAATCAAACTTAACAGAAACAATTTCAACATCTCTAAAAAGTAAAACAAAATCACATAAAATTACAAGTTTTCAAATATATTTTTTATTTTAGTAGAATTAATAAATATTTGGAATAAACACAATTCAACATAAGCAATATCAACCTCTCAAAAATGTAAAAAAAACCCATCATATAAAATTTCAACTTTCAAATATGTTTTATTTTAAATTATTAAAAAAAAATCTTCACATAAAATTAGAATTTCTTATTTTAACCACAATACATTCATGTTTAAAATACATCAAACTCAACAGAAAAAATGTCAACATATTTAAAAAGTTAAAAAAAAATCACATAGAATTACAAGTTTTCAAATATATTTTTTATTTTAATAGAATTAATAAATATTTTAAATTAATACAATTAAACAGAAAAAATATCAAGCTCTTAAAAAGTAAAAAAAATCTTCATAAAAATTTGAAATTGTTGTAATATATTTCTTATTTTAACCAAAATAAATTAATATTTAAAATAAATCAAACTCAATGGAAACAAAAAAATCACATAAAATTACACCTTTTCAAATATATTTTTTATTTTACCAGATCTAATAAATATTTGAAATTTAAAAAATTAAATATAAAAAAAATTAGCATATCAATGCCCAGCTGGTCCATCAGAGCCAATCAGAAAGCTGAAGAAAGTCACTTCAGAATAAGGCAAAAAAATGAAAAAATAAAAGGATCATAAGACAAGATTGTAGAATAAAAGGAATACAATGTTGTGTAAATATCAAACAAACAAATATTGCGTGTACATAATGTGCAACAAGAAGCAAACTAAAACGTTTTGGGCCAGTGCTAGAATAAAAAATACTTTCTTTGGCTTTGTGAGGACATGCAGGTGTACCTAATGAAGTGTCCAGCCACTGTACGATTTGTCGTGTTTGAAAACAACAAAATGATCGCGAGCATGTCAACGTGCGACTTGGCACCGCTCGGGTCCTCCAAGAAAAGTCGTCTTGTGGTCTTCATGTCGCCCCGCTCGTAAATTTAACTCCACATTCCTTCGTGCGGCAGGTGTGGGGGATTAGTGGGGGAGCGGGGGGGTCAAGGGTCAGCGTGAACGGTAGAAAAGGCCGCTCACACACACACACACACATATACGTAAATAACGAGAGTACACACATCGTATACGCAAACCCGCATGCCGACATGAAAAGACGTTTACGGAGAAACGGGCAACTGTTGCGTTGGATGCTAGCTGCGGTCGCACGGAGAAAATAGCCGCCGCCGCGGTTGAAAGCCGTCGATCAGTCGCTAGTGGCGTTGTGCACCTGCTCGCCATGGCGACAACTCTCTTTGAACTTTCAGTGACAAAGTGAACTAACTTCACAAAATGAACACACTTAAAAAAGACCAAAAAATATTTTTTTTACAATTTATTTACCGATGTTGGATTTACTGCGGACAAATTTCCGCGTTGTCTAACGAAAGTTTTTATGCTAGCCGCTAAGATAAGATAAGGGATGGATTTGAGAAGACCCACAAAGGGTTCGTCAGTTTTTCTTACGTACAATTTCACTCTTGGTATTTTTATATAACAACTGGCTTTCTTTATCGTACGTACGTTTGTCTCGATTACGAAGTCAACCAGACTGCCACCCACAGGACCGGAGTGGAACTTCATCGACAACAACAAATTTACAGACTTTGAAATATTGTGTGTTAAAAAAAAAAATGAAGCAGAATTTGCTGTTTTGTTTTGTTTTACTAAGCTAAAAAAAAAGTGCTGGACTTTTTAATCGAAAAAATTATTCACCAATTTTACGGTAAAAAAAAAATGGCAGCTCTAGAATTTTATTAATTAAACTAAATCAGATATAAAAAAAACTAAAAACTAAAAAAAAACTAAAAATAAAACTGGTACAGTTTTGTCATTTAAAGAAAAACAACAACCGTAGATTTTACGGTTAAAATAAAAAGTCGCCTAAAAATGTACTAAAATAATCAAACAAACAAACGAAACAACTAAAAATAAAACTGCTACAGTTTTTCTATTTACAGTAATAAACTGTAAAGACAACAATCGTAGATTTTACGGTAAAAAAAAAATTGCAGCTGAGTCGCCAAAATGTTACCTACATAATACAACTGAAATATAATACAATTAAATTGAAACAACAACAAAAATAACTAAATCAAACTAAAACTGTTACCGTTTTTCTATTTACAGAAAAACAAGAACCGTAGATTCACTAAAACTATAAAACTGAAAAATAAAACTAAATTAAAAAACAAACAAACTAAAAACCTACAAATAAAACTGGTACAGTTTTTCCATTTACAGTAATGAACTGTAAAAACAACAATTGTAGATTTTATGGTAAAAAAAAAGGCAGCTGAGTCGCTAAAATAAAATTAAACTAAATTAAAACAATAACAAAAATAACTAAATAAAACTAAAACTGTTACCATTTTTCTATTTACAGAAAAAACAACAACCGTAGATTTTTTACAGTGGAAAAAAAAAAAAAGCAGCCCAAAAAGTCACAAAAATAATTTAACTGAAAAATAAAACTAAATTAAAAAACAAAAAAACTCAAAATACAACTGGTACAGTTTTTCCATTTACAGTAATAAACTGTAAAAAAATCAACAATCATAGATTTTACGGGGAAAAAAATGGCAGCTGAGTCGCTAAAATTCTACTTAAATAATACAACTGAATTTTTTTTTATAAAACTAAATTAAAAACAACAACAACAAAAAACTAAATAAAACTAAAACTGGTACTGTTTTTGTATTTATAGGTATACACTGTAGAAACAAGAACCGTAGATCTTTCAGTAAAACAAACAAAAACTGTCAGCTCAGTTGAGTAAAAATTAAAAGTAAGATTTTTAAATTTTCAGTAATTCTGTGTAAAATCCACCGTAATTTTTACTGTAAAATTCTGGCGATGGAGCTGCCAGTTTTTTTTTCTTACAGTAAAATCTATAAAAACATTTTTTTACAGAGAATGTACAGCTTTCTATTATTATTAATAATAATATTGTTATTATTAATATTATTATTTTAAACATAAAATATACAATCTTTGAAGTGTTTGTCAATTGTCAGCCGAACTTTATCGCCTGTAACTAATTTACGAACAACTGAATTTCTCTGAGGATCAAAAATAGTGTGTTAAAAAAACAAAATTGACGTTTTTGTAGGGGTGCACGATAAATATGGGACAGACTATTGAAGTGGCCGATATGAGGAATTATGATGTCACTTTCATAAATCCGACAATGAAAAAATAGCTGAGATAACTGATGAGAAACAAAAGTTCAAATGACTTGTAATGTGCAGTTGGTGTGTTAGGGTGAACAAATCGAGCACTTCTTTTCTGCTTGTAATCTTTCCCTGAGCTTGTTGTAAACAAACATGGCGCTTATTCATGGTTTCAGAGGAAGTCTTTTGATGTGACATTTGCACCAAATGTTCCGCAAACAGAACCATCGAGCTTCAACACATCAAACCTTAACAAAAAATGTGATAAACTGCGCATCCCTAGTTTTTGTTGTTGTGTCTTTATTATTTAATAACAACACTTTTTGACTGTTATGCACACTGACAGGACAGACGGGACATTTCTTGATACCACAACTAAAATTTTGGAGATAAAAAACTGGCATTTGACTTTTAATATTAGCTGTTAAGCTAACAATTACGCCTTGCCCCAAATAAAGAAAGTGCTAGGTCAAAAATGTTGTCATATTTTTTGAAATTTTGAATGTAAAAGTCAACAATCTGAGTATTTGGCAAAGTCAACCATGTTAAATAATAAATATTTGAATTAAATCACATAACGTTAAACATTTTGTAATATTTTTTATTATTCCACCAGAATTATTTAATATTTGAAATAAATCACATTCAATTAAAACTTTTCTAAAATATAAATTGTTTTATTTTACCAGAAATAATTATTTAAAATTAATACAATTCAACCAAAACAATTTTAACATCTCAAATAGGTAAAAAAAAATATCATCAAAAATAATTAAGAGTTTTCACAAACATTTTTTTTTCTTACCAGAATTAATAAATGTTTGGAATAAATCACATACAATTACAACGTTTCTAATATATTTGTTATTTTCCAGTATTAATAAATATTTGAAATAAATCATATAAAATTTAAACTTTTCTAACATATTTGTTATTTTACTAGAATTAATACATATTTAAATAAAATCACATAATATTAAACATTTTGTAATATTTTTATCATTCCACCAGAATTAATTAATATTTGAAATAAATCAAATTCAATTACAACTTTTCTAATATATATATAGTTTTATTTTACCTGAAATAATTATTTGAAATTAATACAATTCAACCAAAACAATTTCAAAAAGGTAAAAAAAATATCATCATATATAATTACAAGTTTTCAATTTTTTATTTTTTTTACCAGAATTAATAAAAATTTGGAATAAATCACATAAAATTACAACTTTTTTGATATATTTGTTATTTTACCAGAATTAATAAATATTTGAAACAAATCACATACAATTACAACGTTCTAATATATTTGTTATTTTACCCAAATTAATAAATATTTGAAATAAATCACGTAAAATTACAACTTTTGTAACATATTTGTTATTTTAGCAGATTAAAATATTTGAAATAAATCACATAAAATTAAACATTTTCTAATATATTGGTTATTTTACTAGAATTAATAATATTTTAAATAAATCACATTAAATTACCTTTTTTCTAACACATATATTTAATTTTATTTTACCAGAATTAATTTTTTGAAATAAATACAATTCAACCGAAACAATTTTACAATCTCAAAAAGTTAAAACAAAATATCATCATATATAATTACACATTTTCTAATACATTTTTTTTTACCAGAATTAATAAATATTTGGAATAAAGCCCATACAATTACAACTTTTCTAATATATTTGTTTACATTACCAGAATTTAAAATATATTTGAAATAAATCAAATAAAATGAAAACTTTTCTAATATATTTTTTTATTTGACTAGAAGTAATTAATATATGAGATAAATCACAAAAAATTACAAATTTTCTATTATATTTTTTATTTTGCCAGAATAACTATTATTTGAAAGAAATCAAATTCAACACAAACTATTTCAACATCTCAAAAAGGTAAAAAAAAACAACAACTAATAAAACAATGACAACAATCCACATTGTAACGTTCATTAGCACCACCTAAAGGACCGGGGTGGAACTTTTTCGACTGCAATTTACGACAATTTTGCTAACTTTTACGTTTTATGTGTTAAAATTAGTTCATAAAAAAGTATACAACATTTTCACTTCCGATACGATACCGATATTAGAGCCTTGAGTTTTGGTTGAGACGGATACTGATCGGGTATGATATCAGCATGAATCATACAAGCTTGAGCAATGTCAGAAAAGTGAAATGATCAAGTGAAATGAGTCAAACAGGGAACAATCTCCTATTTATTATTCACCATATGGAATGGATTTATGCTGTCTCCAAGTTGAAGTAGAGTGGTCATTTGTCACAATGATTCATGAAATCAAGCTCATGACGCAGTGAGTTGAATGCTGCGGACACGTTTGTTACTGGATACTTCCTAATATGCCTCGGAGACTTTGTACGTGTAAGTAATATACGACTATCGTTTTTTGATACTTGTTCATATCGTTTTGTTGTTGAATGATTTTTACCTATGTCTAGCTTGTGTGCTACCGTGTGCTTAGCTGTTGTGTAGCTGCTCGCTCCTAGTAGCCTATAGCCCGAGCATGTTGTTTACCTTTTGTAAATGACGTGACTAATATAATACGATACTTGTTTCTTCGCTGATATCGGACTGATATCAACATCGGATCAGGATCCCCCTCCAATAAAAATAGTTGTTTTTTTCACATTTACTCCCTACAGACACATTTTTTATGCCGCTAAAGAGTTAAGGATTGTATTATTTTCCTCATTCTTCCTACTGCTGAGTTTGTAGCGGAGCACACATATGTGTGTCACATGACACGCGTGTTAGCGAGTCGTGGCGTGCAGCTGCCAGCTCAAACGCACATTCAGACACGCACCGCATGGCGTGCACGTATTGTGTGCACGTACTTGTAACGCAGCGGACGACATTTTATGTGACAAGCGTTATAAAGATGATTGATGGGATACATGTGTCCATATTTAGCCTGCGGGGGTAGCTAACGTCACTTTATTACTACTAATAAATATTATTTTAATATTTATATGAAATATGAATATTATATATAAACATATATATTTAAATATAACTATACAATAATATTATTATTTTATATATTGTTTATATTATATATTAATATATAATATATATTACATATTATTAATATTATTTAATTTATTCACAATATTAAAGAATAAGATGTTTCACACAAAAAAAATTGTGTTAAACACATTGCAAAAACAAAACAACATTTTTTTTTACCATTATTAGGTCAGGTTTGGTTAAAATATGTTTTTGTTGCTCAAACTGTGTTAAAACTCTCCATTTTCAAGGGATGAAAATGAGCTAAAAAATACGTAGCGTGCTAACGTGCTATGCTAACAAGCTAACAATAGCATGCTTACTGTTAACATTAGTGAAATGTCAAAATATATGACACTGAGGTGTATAAATGCTAAATTAGATAAACATTTATCACGCTAATGATTACATGTTAAAGTGCTAAAATGTTAACTGTATTTTTTATTATAACAAAGTTACCATTTAACATTATTAGGTCAGGTTTGGTGATGTGAACACAATATTTAACAACATATTTTTTGTTGCTCAAACTGTAAAAATTCTAAATGTTTAAGAGATAAAAAAAAGGAGTTATAAAAAAAAGCTAGCATGGGGCTAACAATAGCATGTTTACTTTACAGTTAACATTAGTGAAATACCTAAATATATGACACTGAGGTGTATATAAATTAGATACAAATCTAGCATGCTCGTGTTAAAATGCTAACTAACTGCATCAAGTACCTAAATGTATTACTTGGAGGTGTGTACCTGAAAAATGTGTTTAAAAAGGTAGCATGCTAACGTTAACATGCATAAAGTACCAATATATGACTGAGGTGTATACCTACAAAATTAGTTTTAAAAAGATAGCATATAAATGTTAGCATGCTGACGTGTAGCATTCGTCAAGTAACAAAACATGTGACGCTGAGGTGGATAACTGCAAAAAAAACCATTTTACAGTTGTTTGTCCATCAAATACCAAATAGATTTATCATTGTCACCAATATTATTATTTGGCCAGTAAAGTGCTAGTTCCCCAACAAAAGCGAAATGTGCTTGTTGGCTTAAATAGAGAAGTTAGCATTCAGTCCCTGGTGGCTAGGTAACGGCATTCAGCGACAATTAGCCGCTCGTTAGCACAAAGTTATGTTCTTTAAGTGGACACGCTAGCGCCAAAAGAGAAAAGCCGGGCGCTAATATAACTAGCCCCCGCGCTAGCTAGGGTGTCTGCACTGTTAACAAGCAGGCTAAAACCCAGCGGGGCCCGCTAGCATGTGTCGCCACGGCGTCTGCTAAGGTGTGATGTTTACACCAGCGGGTTAGCTTGGCTACCGTTGAAGACGACTCGCCGGGACGTGACGGCGAGGCTCGGACCGCGGCACCGTTGCTAGCTCCTTTGGCTTTGACACCATTTTAATGACAACTCTCTTTATTAGCGCTAAACATGGGAGCTAGCTCGCTAGTTGTGCACAGAGGTGGGTAGAGTAGCCAGAAATTGTACTCAAGTAAGAGTACTGTTACTTTAGAGATTTATTACTCAAGTAAAAGCAAGGAGTAGTCACCCAAATATTTACTTAAGTAAAAGTAAAAAGTATGTTGTGAAAAAACTACTCAAGTACTGAGTAACTGATGAGTAACCTGTTCGATTAATGATGACGGCAACAAATAATGCACAAAAACATAAAAATAGCAATGAGAAAATTCAGAGCCAGGAATATCTCTTAAGCAACTAAAACAATAATATACATTAAATAATAATACATTAACATAAAAAAAATGAAGGCAAATTGAGCCACAATAACTTAACAGCACCATAGGCTCAGTAGGCAGAGATTACAAAGGAAAATAACAAGTTAGCCTTTACGCAAACCATAAACTGATAGGTGTGGGTTGCACGTGGCTTTGGAGCAATCAAAGCTGCTCACACAGCTGAATGTAGATAAATGGAGCGGAGTAAAAGTAGCGTTTCTTCTCTATAAATACACTATCGTTCAAAAGTTTGGGGTCACATTGAAATGTCCTTATTTTTGAAGGAAAAGCACTGTACTTTTCAATGAAGATAACTTTAAACTAGTCTTAACTTTAAAGAAATACACTCTATACATTGCTAATGTGGTAAATGACTATTCTAGCTGCAAATGTCTGGTTTTTGGTGCAATATCTACATAGGTGTATAGAGGCCCATTTCCAGCAACTATCACTCCAGTGTTCTAATGGTACAATGTGTTTGCTCGTTGGCTCAGAAGGCTAATTGATGATTAGAAAACCCTTGTGCAATCATGTTCACACATCTGAAAACAGTTGAG
>NC_084740.1:69363782-69371282 GCF_033978785.1 Entelurus aequoreus
GGGCCAAAGTGAAAACGGTCCGTGGGCCCGACAATCATTTTTACCACGCAACAAGAATTTAGCCTCATACTTATTTTTAAATATAAGTCATTTGCCTAATCCAGCTAACACGCAACTCTGCATCTTTTATGCACCGTCAGCACATTTTCGCCATTTTCCAGGTGTTGTTCTGTGACCAGTTCGTCCGGGATGTTTCATCCGATCGCTTTCAAAACTTACCCAGACAAATTAGACACGTGGAGGATGCTACATTTCGAAGCGTTTAGGTTTTCGTTATATCCTAAACGCTTTTCCATAGGGCGTCAAAAAGTCACAACTTTACCAAATTCAAACAAAACTAGTGAGATTGTAAACAATTTTTTAAAAAATATTTTACGATAAAAAAAACTGGCAGCTCAGTCACCAGAATTTTACCATTAAATTTAGGGTGTTTTAAAAAAAACTAAATTACTGTAAATTTAACAAATGTTTCACTATTGTTTTTACGATAAAATTCTAGTAACTGAGCTGCCATTTTTTTTACTGTAAAATCTATGGTCTTTTTTTTTTACAGTGCATTACTATACAGTGAAAAACAGTGTCAGTCTTATTTTTACCGCAAAATTTTGTCGACTGAGCTGCTACTTTTTTACGGTAAAATCCACGTTCTCTGTTTTTACAGCAGTGGAAAAATGTCTCCACTGCTGATTTTCGCCATTTTCCAGGTGTTGTTCTGCGACCAGTTCGTCCGGGATATTTCATCCGATCGCTTTCAAAACTTACCCAGACAAATTAGACACATGAAGGATGCTACGTTTTGAAGCGTTTAGGTTTTAGTTATATCCTAAACGCTTTTCCATAGGGCGTCAAAAAGTCACAACTTTACCAAATTCAAACAAAACTAGTGAGATTGTAAACAATTTAAAAAAAAATATTTTTTACGATTAAAAAAAACTGGCAGCTCAGTCACCAGAATTTTACCACTAAATTTAGGGTGTTTTAAAAAAAACTAAATTACTGTAAATTTAACAAATGTTTCACTATTGTTTTTACGATAAAATTCTAGTAACTGAGCTGCCATTTTTATTTACTGTAAAATCTATGGTCTTTTTTTTTTTACAGTGCATTACTATACAGTGAAAAACAGTGTCAGTGTTATTTTTACCGCAAAATTTTGTCGACTGAGCTGCTACTTTTTTACCGTAAAATCCACGTTCTCTGTTTTTACAGCAGTGGAAAAATGGCTCCACTGCTGATTTTCGCCATTTTCCAGGTGTTGTTCTGTGACCAGTTCGTCCGGGATGTTTCATCCGATCGCTTTTTCAAAACTTACCCAGACAAATTAGACACATGAAAGATGCTACATTTCGGAGCGTTTAGGTTTTCGTTATATCCTAAACACTTTTCCATAGGGCGTCAAAAAGTCACAACTTTACCAAATTCAAACAAAACTAGTGAGATTGTAAACAATTAAAAAAAAAATTTTTTACGATAAAAAAAAAACTGGCAGCTCAGTCACCAGAATTTTACCATTAAATTTAGGAAGTTTTTTTAAAACTAAATTAATGTAAATTGAACAAATGTTTCACTGAGTTGCTACTATTTTACCGTAAAATCTACGTTCTCTGTTTTTACAGTGCATTACCTTAAATGGAAAAATGTCTCCACTGCTGATTTTCGCCATTTTCCAGGTGTTGTTCTGCGACCAGTTCGTCCGGGATGTTTCATCCGATCGCTTTCAAAACTTACCCAGACAAATTAGACACGTGGAGGATGCTACATTTCGGAGCGTTTAGGTTTTCGTTATATCCTAAACGCTTTTCCATAGGGCGTCGAAAAAGTCACAACTTTACCAAATTCAAACAAAACTAGTGAGATTGTAACAAACATTTTTACAAATATTTTACGATAAAAAAAACTGGCAGCTCAGTCACCAGAATTTTACCATTAAATTTAGGGTGTTTTTTTAAAACTAAATTAATGTAAATTGAACAAATGTTTCACTATTGTTTTTACGATAAAATTCTAGTAACTTAGCTGCCATTTTTCCCCCCCGTAAAATCTATGGTCATTTTTTTTACAATGCATTACTATACAGTGAAAAACAGTATCAGTGTTATTTTTACCGCAAAATTTTGGCGACTGAGTTGCTACTATTTTACCGTAAAATCCACGTTCTCTGTTTTTACAGGGCATTACCTTAAATGGAAAAATGTCTCCACTGCTGATTTTCGCCATTTTCCAGCTGTTGCTCTGCGACCAGTTCGTCCGGGATGTTTCATCCGATCGCTTTCAAAACTTACCCAGACAAATTAGACACGTGGAGGATGCTACATTTCGAAGCGTTTAGGTTTTCGTTATATCCTAAACGCTTTTCCATAGGGCGTCAAAAAGTCACAACTTTACTAAATTCAAACAAAACTAGTGAGATTGTAAACAATTTTTAAAAAAATATTTTTTACGATTAAAAAAAACTGGCAGCTCAGTCACCAGAATTTTACCATTAAATTTAGGGTGTTTTAAAAAAAACTAAATTACTGTAAATTTAACAAATGTTTCACTATTGTTTTTACGATAAAATTCTAGTAACTGAGCTGCCATTTTTTTTTACTGTAAAATCTATGGTCATTTTTTTTTACAGTGCATTACTATACAGTGAAAAACAGTATCAGTGTTATTTTTACCGCAAAATGTTGTCGACTGAGCTGCTACTTTTTTACCGTAAAATCCATGTTCTCTGTTTTTACAGCAGTGGAAAAATGTCTCCACTGCTGATTTTCGCCATTTTCCAGGTGTTGTTCTGCGACCAGTTCGTCCGGGATGTTTCATCCGATCGCTTTCAAAACTTACCCAGACAAATTAGACACGTGGAGGATGCTACATTTCGAAGCGTTTAGGTTTTCGTTATATCCTAAACGCTTTTCCATAGGGCGTCAAAAAGTCACAACTTTACCAAATTCAAACAAAACTAGTGAGATTGTAAACAATTTTAAAAAAATATTTTACGATTAAAAAAAAACTGGCAGCTCAGTCACCAGAATTTTACCATTAAATTTAGGAAGTTTTTTTTAAAACTAAATTACTGTAAATTGAACAAATGTTTCACTATTGTTTTTACGATAAAATTCTAGTAACTGAGCTGCTATTTTTTCCCCCCGTAAAATCTATGGTCATTTTTTTTACAGTGCATTACTATACAGTGAAAAACAGTATCAGTGTTATTTTTACCGCAAAATTTTGGCGACTGAGTTGCTACTAATTTACCGTAAAATCCACGTTCTCTGTTTTTACAGTGCATTACCTTAAATGGAAAAATGTCTCCACTGCTGATTTTCGCCATTTTCCAGGTGTTGTTCTGCGACCAGTTCGTCCGGGATGTTTCATCCGATCGCTTTCAAAACTTACCCAGACAAATTAGACACGTGGAGGATGCTACATTTCGAAGCGTTTAGGTTTTCGTTATATCCTAAACGCTTTTCCATAGGGCGTCAAAAAGTCACAACTTTACCAAATTCAAACAAAACTAGTGAGATTGTAAACAATTTTTTAAAAATATTTTACGATAAAAAAAAACTGGCAGCTCAGTCACCAGAATTTTACCATTAAATTTAGGGTGTTTTAAAAAAAAATAAATTACTGTAAATTGAACAAATGTTTCACTATTGTTTTTACGACAAAATTCTAGTAACTGAGCTGCCATTTTTTTAAACTGTAAAATCTATGGTCTTTTTTTTTTTTTTACAGCGCGTTACTATACAGTGAAAAACAGTGTCAGTGTTATTTTTACCGCAAAATGTTGTCAACTGAGCTGCTACTTTTTTTTTACCGTAAAATCCACGTTCTCTGTTTTTACAGCAGTGGAAAAATGGCTCCACTGCTGATTTTCGCCATTTTCCAGGTGTTGTTCTGTGACCAGTTCGTCCGGGATGTTTCATCCGATCGCTTTCAAAACTTACCCAGACAAATTAGACACGTGGAGGATGCTACATTTCGAAGCGTTAGGTTTTCGTTATATCCTAAACGCTTTTCCATAGGGCGTCAAAAAGTCACAACTTTACCAAATTCAAACAAAACTAGTGAGATTGTAACAAAAATTTTTACAAATATTTTACGATAAAAAAAACTGGCAGCTCAGTCACCAGAATTTTACCATAAAATTTAGGGTGTTTTTTTAAAACTAAATTAATGTAAATTGAACAAATGTTTCACTATTGTTTTTACGATAAAATTCTAGTAACTGAGCTGCCATTTCCCCCCCCCCGTAAAATCTATGGTCATTTTTTTTACAATGCATTACTATACAGTGAAAAACAGTATCAGTTATTTTTACCGCAAAATTTTGGCGACTTAGTTGCTACTATTTTTTCGTAAAATCCACATTCTCTGTTTTTACAGTGCATTACCTTAAATGGAAAAATGTCTCCACTGCTGATTTTCGCCATTTTCCAGGTGTTGCTCTGCGACCAGTTCGTCCGGGATGTTTCATCCGATCGCTTTCAAAACTTACCCAGACAAATTAGACACATGGAGGATGCTACATTTCAAAGCGTTTAGGTTTTCGTTATATCCTAAACGCTTTTCCATAGGGCGTCAAAAAGTCACAACTTTACCAAATTCAAACAAAACTAGTGAGATTGTAACAAAAATTTTTACAAATATTTTACGATAAAAAAAACTGGCAGCTCAGTCACCAGAATTTTACCATTAAATTTAGGGTGTTTTTTTAAAACTAAATTAATGTAAATTGAACAAATGTTTCACTATTGTTTTTACGATAAAATTCTAGTAACTGAGCTGCCATTTTTTCCCCCCTGTAAAATCTATGGTCATTTTTTTTACAGTGCATTACTATACAGTGAAAAACAGTATCAGTGTTATTTTTACCGCAAAATTTTGGCGACTGAGTTGCTACTAATTTACCGTAAAATCCACGTTCTCTGTTTTTACAGTGCATTACCTTAAATGGAAAAATGTCTCCACTGCTGATTTTCGCCATTTTCCAGGTGTTGTTCTGTGACCAGTTCGTCCGGGATGTTTCATCCGATCGCTTTCAAAACTTACCCAGACAAATAAGACACGTGGAGGATGCTACATTTCGAAGCGTTTAGGTTTTCGCTATATCCTAAACGCTTTTCCATAGGGCGTCAAAAAGTCACAACTTTACCAAATTCAAACAAAACTAGTGAGATTGTAAACAATTTAAAAAATATATTTTTTACGATTAAAAAAAACTCGCAGCTCAGTCACCAGAATTTTACCATTAAATTTAGGGTGTTTTAAAAAAAACTAAATTACTGTAAATTTAACAAATGTTTCACTATTGTTTTTACGATAAAATTCTAGTAACTGAGCTGCCATTTTTTTTTACTGTAAAATCTATGGTCATTTTTTTTACAGTGCATTACTATACAGTGAAAAACAGTATCAGTGTTATTTTTACCGCAAAATTTTGGCGACTGAGTTGCTACTAATTTACCGTAAAATCCACGTTCTCTGTTTTAACAGTGCATTACCTTAAATGGAAAAATGTCTCCACTGCTGATTTTCGCCATTTTCCAGGTGTTGTTCTGTGACCAGTTCGTCCGGGATGTTTCATCCGATCGCTTTCAAAACTTACCCAGACAAATTAGACACATGGAGGATGCCACCTTTCGAAGCGTTTAGGTTTTCGTTGTAGGACGTGGGCGAAGCGCGGCGATCAAAATGATCCTCAAAAAGTCACAACTTTACCAAATTCAAACAAAACTCGTGAGCTCTTAAAAAAAAAAGGATATTTTTACGATAAAAAAAAACTGGTAGCCCAGTCACCAGAATATACCCATTAAATTTACGGTGTTTTTTTTAAACAAAGTTAAAGTTCCACTGTTGTTTTTACGATAAAATTCTACTGACTGAGTTTTTTTTACTGTAAAATCTATGGTAATTGTTTTTTTAACAGTGCATTACTATAAAGTGAAAAAAAGTAATTTTTACCGCAAAATTTTGTCGACTGAACTGCTACTTTTTTACCGTAAAATCTACGTTCCCTGTTTTTACAGTGCATTACCTTAGATGGAAAAATGGCTCCACTGCTGATTTTCGCCATTTTCAGGTGTTGTTCTGTGACCGGTTCGTCCGGGATGTTTCATCCGATCGCTTTCAAAACTTACCCAGAATAATTAGACACATGTAGGATACTACATTTCGAAGCGTTTAGGTTTTCGGTGTAGGACGTGGGCGAAGCGTGGCAACCAAGATGATCCTCAAAAAGTCACAACTTTACCAAATTCAAACAAAACTTGTGAGCTCTTAAAAAAAAAGCTTATTTTTACAATTAAAAAAAACTGGTAGCCCAGTCACCAGAATATACCCATTAAATTTACGGTGTTTTTTTTAAACAGAGTTAAAGTTCCACTGTTGTTTTTACGATAAAATTCTAGTGACTGAGTTTTTTTTACTGTAAAATCTATGGTCATTGTTTTTTTTAACAGTGCATTACTATAAAGTGAAAAACAGTATCAGTTATTTTTACCGCAAAATTTTGTCGACTGAACTGCTACTTTTTTAACCATAAAATCTACGTTCCCTGTTTTTACAGTGCATTACCTTAGATGGAAAAATGTCTCCACTGCTGATTTTCGCCATTTTCCAGGTGTTGTTCTGTGGCCAGTTCGTCCGGGATGTTTCATCCGATCGCTTTCAAAACTTAGCCAGACAAATTAGACACATGTAGGATGCTACATTTCGAAGCGTTTAGGTTTTCGTTATAGGACGTGGGCGAAGTTCGGCGACCAAGATGATCCTCAAAAAGTCACAACTTTACCAAATTCAAACAAAACTAGTGAGCTCTTAAATTTGTTTTATATTTTTACGATTAAAAAAAACTGGTAGCCCAAACACCAGAATTTTACCATAAAATTTACGGTGTTTTTTTTAAACTAAATTAAAGTTCCATTGTTGTTTTTACGATAAAATTCTAGTGACTGAGTTGAGTTTTTTTTTACTGTAAAATCTATGGTCATTGTTTTTTTAACAGTGCATTAATATAAAGTGAAAAACAGTATCAGTTATTTTTACCTGCAAAATTTTGTCGACTGAGCTGCTACTTTTTTATCGTAAAATCTACGTTCCCTGTTTTTACAGTGCATTACCTTAGATGGAAAAAATGGCTACACTGCTGATTCTATGGTACATTTCTGGTGAGTTAGCAGCTAGTTTTTTACCGTAAAAATCCAGACACTTTTTTTACAGTGTTTTACTATAGATTAAAAAACAGTTAAAATTTTACTTTTATCGCTAAATTCTGGCGACTGAGCTTCTACGTTTTTTTTTTACCGTTTAATCTACTGATTTTTTTTTACAGAGTAGCCTTGTGGACATGCCATCAATGATTTTGCGGCTTACAAGAGGTCAGTGTGAATATGTTTTACATTTAGTAACCACCCTTTGGAGGGCCACACAAAATGACACAACGGGCCAAATTTGGCCCGCGGGCCGCACTTTGGTCGCAAAAGCAACATAATTTTAACATGAAAACTTAAA
>NC_084740.1:69376282-69441282 GCF_033978785.1 Entelurus aequoreus
CTGATACAATACAAAATACTAAGGTACTATATAAGTGCTGAAGTACTGAATGCTAATTAAGCACTGGAGTACTAATTAAATACTGAAGTACCAATAAAATACTGAATTAATAAATACTTAAGTAATAGTTAAGTACTGAAGCACTAATGAAATACTGTGCTACTAATTAAATACTGAAGTAATAAAAAATACTTAAATACTTATTTATTACGTAATGAAGTACTTATTAGGTACCGAATACTAATTAAGTACTGCAAAACTAATTAAATACTGAACTACTATTTAAATACCAACATAATGATAAATACTTAAGTCCTAATTAAATACTAAAGCACTAATAAAATACTAAAGTACTAATTGCATACTTAAGTGTAACAAAAGTACTAATACACTGAAGTACGACTAAAATACTAAAACTTTAATTAGATACTGAAAAATGTATGAAATACTTAAGTACTACTTAGGTACCAAATACTAATTGAATAGTGAATAACTAATTAATTACTGAAGTATTAATTAAATACCAAAGTAATGATAAATACTTAAGTTACCAAATAAGTACTGAAGCACGAATGAAATACTTTACTACTTATTAAATACTGAAGTAATAAAAAAATACTTAAATACTAAAGTATTTTTTCCGTACTGAAGTACTAATTAGGTACCGAAAACTATTTAAGTACTGCAGTACTAATTAAATACTGAACTACTATTTAAGTAATGATAAATACTTAAGTCCTAATTAAATACTAAAGCACTAATAAAATACTAAGGTGCTAATTGCATACTGAAGTGTAACAAAAGTACTAATACACTAAAGTACGACTAAAATGCTAAAACTTTAATTAGATACTGAAAAATGTATGAAATACATAAGTACTAATTAGGTACCAAATACTAATTAATTAGTGAAGTACTGAAATAATAATTAAATACCAAAGTAATGATAAATACTTAAGTTACCAATTAAGGTCTGAAGCACTAACGAAAAACTTTACTACTTATTAAATACTGAAGTAATAAAAAATACTTAAATACTAAAGTATTTATTCCGTACTGAAGTATTAATTAGGTACCAAAAACAATTTAAGTACTGCAGTACTAATTAAATACTGAACTACTATTTAAATACCAAAGTAATGATAAATACTTAAGTCCTAATTAAATACTAAAGCACTAATAAAATACTAAGGTGCTAATTGCATACTGAAGTGTAACAAAAGTACTAATACACTGAAGTACGACTAAAATACCAACATTTTTATTAGATACTGAAAAATGTATGAAATACTTAAGTACTAATTAGGTACCAAATACTAATTGAATAGTGAATAACTAATTAATTACTGAAGTATTAATTAAATACCAAAGTAATGATAAATACTTAAGTTACCAAACAAGTACTGAAGCACGAATGAAATACTTTACTACTTGTTAAATACTGAAGTACAAAAAAATACTTAAATACTAAAGTATTTATTCCATACTGAAGTACTAATTAGGTACCGAAAACTATTTAAGTACTGCAGTACTAATTAAATACTGAACTACTATTTAAGTAATGATAAATACTTAAGTCCTAATTAAATACCAAAGCACTAATAAAATACTAAGGTGCTAATTGCATACTGAAGGGTAACAAAAGTACTAATACACTGAAGTACGACTAAAATACTAAAACTTTAATTAGATACTGAAAAATGTATGAAATACTTAAGTACTAATTAGGTACCAAATACTAATTAATTAGTGAAGTACTGAAATAATAATTAAATACCAAAGTAATGATAAATACTTAAGTTACCAATTAAGGTCTGAAGCACTAACAAAAAACTTTACTACTTATTAAATACTGAAGTAATAAAAAATACTTAAATACTAAAGTATTTATTCCGTACTAAAGTATTAATTAGGTACCAAAAACAATTTAAGTACTGCAGTACTAATTAAATACTGAACTACTATTTAAATACCAAAGTAATGATAAATACTTAAGTCCTAATTAAATACTAAAGCACTAATAAAATACTAAGGTGCTAATTGCATACTGAAGTGTAACAAAAGTACTAATACCCTGAAGTACGACTAAAATACCAAAATTTTAATTAGATACTGAAAAATTTATGAAATACTTAAGTACTAATTAGGTACCAAATACTAATTGAATAGTGAATAACTAATTAATTACTGAAGTATTAATTAAATATCAAAGTAATGATAAATACTTAAGTTACCAAACAAGTACTGAAGCACGAATGAAATACTTTACTACTTATTAAATACTGAAGTACAAAAAAATACTTAAATACTAAAGTATTTATTCCATACTGAAGTACTAATTAGGTACCGAAAACTATTTAAGTACTGCAGTACTAATTAAATACTGAACTACTATTTAAATACCAAAGTAATGATAAATACTTAAGTCCTAATTAAATACTAAAGCACTAATAAAATACTAAGGTGCTAATTGCATACTGAAGTGTAACAAAAGTACTAATACACTAAAGTACGACTAAAATGCTAAAACTTTAATTAGATACTGAAAAATGTATGAAATACATAAGTACTAATTAGGTACCAAATACTAATTAATTAGTGAAGTACTGAAATAATAATTAAATACCAAAGTAATGATAAATACTTAAGTTACCAATTAAAAACTGAAGCACTAATTGAGTATTGAAGTACAAATAAAATACTAAGATACTAATTACATACTAGAGTGTAACAAAAGTACTAATACCCTGAAGTACGAATAAAATACTTAAACTTTAATTAGATACTAAAATGTTAATGAAATACTAAAGTACTAATTAGGTACCTAATACTAATTAAGTACCGGACTACTAATTAGATCCCAAACTTGATGTTAAGTGTCATTAGTTGTAATAAATATATATATGTTTTGAAATACCTATTAAAATAAAGGTATTCATGATCAATAATCATTATTATTGATAATTATTGCTAATAAATTAGTAATATTACCAGAAATCACACATTCTTCTGAGTTTCCCAGTGAATAATGCATGAATGTAAACATTCTCATGTATAATGTGTATAATTAATACTAGGCTGACCATATTGTGAAATCCCAAAAAGAGGACACATATATGCGTGCCAAGGCCGGGACTAGGTGAAAATTTGCCAATGATACTCGAACTTGCTTTATAAATAATATATTTATTTAAATAAAGCATTTTTTCTCCTCTGTTGACAGCAGTGTTGGCGCTAGGAATTTTCCCAGGGACCCCATCAAGTCATAAAAATGGGGTCCCACAGTACATTTTTGGGGTTCCCACTTTTTTTGTAAACGTTTTGAATTTTTTAAATAAAATTAAGACATTATCCTGTTATATCTCACATTATATATTGTGTTTTGGAAAAAGGTTGTCATAAACGTTACTTAATTCATTAAAAAAAATAATAACAAAAGAAAACAAATGTGTATGCATATGTAAATGTATTCAGTTATAAACATTCATTCACTTTCTTCTTTCCTTTATGGATCTAAACTTTACCGCTGCTGGTAGTTTTTTCTATGTTTTTATTTAATAAGTTGTAGGTGTATTTATTTCAGTATAAAAATTTTAAAAGTGTTTTGCTTGGGTCATGAAATGGTGATAATGGTGTGCCAGGGCATACATACATTTTATATTTAACGCTTAAATCTCTGGAGTCTACATCAACTTCAGATCTATCCCACATTTCAAAATGTTTTAGTTTTTTTTATGTTGTTTTTTTGTTTGTTTGTTTTCCGCCCTTTTTTGTCAAACAAAACTATGTTTTTTAATGGCAAACACACAAAATATGCAAAATCTTCCACCAAAAATATTTTTCAAAGTGGAATATTTGATGTGACGTAATGGGAACCTTGGATAGGTCAATAATTCATAATAACATTGATTTTGATTCAATATTATGTTTTGAGCAATGACAGTTTGAAAGAAAAAAAAACAGCTTTGTTTTATTAGTCAACATTGCAACTTTTTATAAATGACATTTCACCTTTAAGCTTTTTTTTTTAATTTCACTTTTGTTATGTTTTCGTTTTTTTAATAGTATTTTTAGAATGTGACTGTGGGCCTTTAAAACATTAGCTGTGGGCCGCAAATGGCACACTTTTGACACCCCTGCTATAGATAATAAAAAATCAAATCTGATAAATCTATGGATAAAAAGCAGAGCCTGGCGACGCATGCGCGTTTATCATAACTCTCTCTTTTTCTACCAATGCTGCTGCGCACACAATTTGTTTTGTTTTTAACCCCTTCTTAACCCTGAACGTACATTGAAAATACACGCAACCCTAACTCAAAATGCCGGACATTTGAGGCATTTAAGAAACTCCGCCCGGACAGCCCCGCAAAAGAGGACATGTCCGGGGAAAAGAGGACGTATGGTCAGTCTATTAATACAGTAATATTGTGGTAGTAGTAGTAGTAGTAGTGGTAGCAGAAGTAGTAGCAAGCAATTAGTAGTAGTACTAGAAATAATAATATTCAATCAATAAACACAAAACAAGGTTAAAGGGAACATAAACAAACGAGGTTCATTTGAATATGCTAATGAGTCGCCATTCAGAAGATGATACTTCATACATAAACAACGTTGGCGTACTTGAAATGACATTTGAACATTTTCACGGCGCGAAAGACGACCTTTGAGGCCGAAATAAAGCTTTTTCGCTCACCTTGCTGCTTCTGCATGTTGGTGAAGTCCTCAAAGGTGAGCGTGCGCACAGGTGGTCTCCAGAAGGCGTACGTCTCCATGATGGCCTCCAGGCCCGTCCTGAACACACGTGGGATAGCAGCGGCGTTACTCCACACAACGCCAACGCCGCACATTTGTCGTTCAGGGTCCGATGTGGAAATTGTTAGCGTTAGCATAGTTAGCGTTAGCATAGTTAGCATTAGCAAGGAGGTGCTAACAGAGTCCACCGAGTGGTGACTTTTTTTTTTACATTACAGTCTTAAACACGAACAACAAAAATGGACAGAAACAGAAGAAAATGATATAAAAATATCAGTAAAGAAAATTTGAACACAAATGGGGAAAAAAAGAAAACAATCGTGTTCGGCACGCAAAATACGCGACAAGCATTAGCATTGCGATCCAATTTATTTCACAAAAACAAAAACAATTTACTGTTATTGTGACCAAATCGATGACGGTAAAGAGTACTTACCGTATTTTTCGGACTATAAGTCGTAGTTTTTTTTTCATAGTTTGGCCGGGGGTGCGACTTAAACTCAGGAGCGACTTACAGTATGTGTGAAATTTTTAACACATTATCGTAAAATATCAAATAATATTATTTAGCTCATTCACGTAAGAGACTAGACGTATAAGATTTCATGGGATTTAGCGATTAGGAGTGACAGATTGTTTGGTAAACGTATAGCATGTTCTATATGTTATAGTTATTTGAATGACTCTTACCATAATATGTTACGTTAACATACCAGGCACGTTCTCAGTTGGTTATTTATGCCTCATATAACGTACACTTATTCAGCCTGTTGTTCACTATTCTTTATTTATTTTAAATTGCCTTTCAAATGTCTATTCTTGGTGTTGGCTTTTATCAAATACATTTCCCCAAAAAATGCGACTTATACTCCAGTGCGACTTATAGTCCGAAAAATACGGTATTCACAATATTAGCGGCACTAGCTGCTAGCTAGCAATCAGCGCACCAGTTGACAGCTAGTGATGGGCGCGCCAGCTGATAGCTATCAAACAGTACGCTAGTTGTTAGCTAGTGATCAGTGTGTGGGTTTATCGAAGAGCTGTAATCGATAGCATTTTAATTTCACCGCTTATTTATTATTTAGTTCAGTTTAGTTTATTATTATTCTTCGGTCAATGGTCAAAAAAGTAAACAAACAGTTGTACATTCATAGATTGAAAATGAAAATGTTGCAGACCGAAAGGGTTTAGGCTGAAGTTGAACACTTATTGCGCCTAACCCTATAAACAATGTCAAGTACAAGATGAACTTCCGAAAATTATGAAATGTCCTTTGTACAACATGTCATAAATACACCTTGTACACAACATAAACACAGTTCAATTATATACACAGTAAAGGCATGTGAAATGTACACCTTTGCACCAATGATATACTATATACAAACAATTATACTTCCATTATTATTTACACCCCACATTTAGTTTTTAATTAACATTGATCATAGTATTAACTACAGTCAGGGCCGGCCCGTGGCATAGGCCGTATAGGCAAATGCTAAGGGCACCGTCCATGAGGGGGCGCCACGCCAGTGCCACAAATGTTGGAGGGAAAAAAAAAAAAAGAAAAAAAAGTTGGTACTATTATTTCTAAATACATAAAATAATCGCACATTAATTAAAATGCAAAGTAAAGCCTATTTAATAGAAATATTATTTGTTACAACATTACGGCCCCCGTCCCCCGGCATGGTGCACCCCCTCCCTTCCCGTATCATGACTCTTTTTGGACGTCACCACATAATTAAAAAATCAACACAAGATGTCAAAACGGCCAAAACTGTCAGGTGACCAGGGAAGAAAAAAGAGAAAAGAAGAGGAGAAACGAGAAAAAGACAGAGGTAGCAGGTAGGTAACATTAGCCTACATGAAATTATTTGTCTGTTACAGAATGTGATAGTAACCTGGCTTTTTAGCATTAACCTAATGTTACATGATTCGGCAATTGCTAATCAATAAATAGCTAGTTCTGTTTTAACGTCGGGTTAATATTGTGGAGGGGGCTAAATTGTTATGGGAAATAATAATGTAACGTTAGGTAATTACAGTACTCCCTGGTGTACAGTAATGTGTAAGTCATTCTAGTTAATGCAATATTAAAAAGCACAAATAGAGAACTCTGTAGGATCCCCTTTTTTTGTAATATAGTTGTTAAAGTCATACTGGTTTGATATCTTGTTTTGTGCAGTGCCTTATTTATATTGTATTTTTAATTTATTTTATGCAACTTGTTGAAACGTTTTATTTTGTGTTTATGTATGTAAAAATATTGTATTTCATATATTCATTTTTTATTTTTTGTATTCATTTATTTATCCATATTTTTTAAAATCTTGTTAACTATTCTGATTGTTAATTTGCTTTCTTTAAGTAAAAAAAAAAGGTCAAAGACAAAGCTATTCCGTTTCTTAATTGTGAGTATATACACTTCACTGCCGATGTGGGGGGCACCACCTAAAATCTTGCCTAGGATTGGTTAGGGCCGGGCCTGACTACAGTGTTGATTCAAGAGTGATATATTTTTTCAAGACATTGGTCTTAAAGTGTTTTTTAAATGTGTGAATGGAACTGGAACATTTTAAGGAATCATCCAAGCTGTTCCATTATCATATCACATACCTAATATTATGAAATCGGATGCTCAAGTAGAACATGGCGGCGATTAATAACAACAACACTCGCCTACTTGAATTCTGCTAACGGTAACAAACGACATGTTGCTAGAACATGTGGTTTCTGCTCCAGCAGTCAGGCTAACGTGCTAACGCTAGTGCTAAGAAGCTAGCAAGGAACAAGGCTTGGGGTTTTGAACGCCGCGGTTGGCCTCCGTCACGTCGCTAGCAGGAAATCCGAGAGGAAATGTCGCGACAAGAAGGAAAGCTATCGAGGAGATGAGCTACAGCTAGCGGAAGTGTCGGCGGCATCGGGAGACAGACGGCAGCAAAACCCGAGTCCTGCTCAGAGGAAACTGGAGCCATTAAAAGCAGGCCGCGTTTTACTGCGCACATAAATCTGCATGACGTTTCATCCGCAGTGTGGACAAACCTGCAAAACCCCCCGCTAGCTACTCACTTGATTTACTTCCACCCCTCCCGTGGCCGCGTCGCGTTCAGGGATCTCGTCTGCCGTCACCCCTGCGCGTGTTATTTTAGGGCCGCCTGCGGCTGCTCGTTAGTGCGGCGGGCTAAGTGGCCGTCGGCCGTCGGCATCACTGCGCTCATTCATGGCGCAAAGCTAACAAACGTCGCTCCCCTAGACGCTAACACGACTTAAATCTCGTCCAAGTAAGCGAGCTATTTTCACGCTGTTGGTCAATATGAGCACTGACGATTAATAACAAAACGTTAAATACTCTGGTTGTCACTCCCTCGGATATCAAGTACAATCTTATTTAGCTACGTCGCATTCTGTGCTGATTGTTTAATACAAAAATCCAACCGGAACTGAAAAGTCGTACCGTATTTTTCGGACTATAAGTCGCTTTTTTTTTCATAGTGCGACTTATACTCAGGAGCGACTTATGTGTGAAATTTTTAACACATTAGCGTAAAATATCAAATAATATTATTTAGCTCATTCACGTAAGAGACTAGACGTATAAGATTTCATGGGATTTAGCGATTAGGAGTGACAGATTGTTTGGTAAACGTATAGCATGTTCTATATGTTATAGTTATTTGAATGACTCTTACCATAATATGTTACGTTAACATACCAGGCACGTTCTCAGTTGGTTATTTATGCCTCATATAACGTACAATTATTCAGCCTGTTGTTCACTATTCTTTATTTATTTTAAATTGCCTTTCAAATGTCTATTCTTGGTGTTGGCTTTTATCAAATAAATTTCCTGAAAAAATGCGACTTATACTCCAGTGCGACTTATATATGTTTGTTTCCTTCTTTATTATGCATTTTCGGCCAGTGCGACTTATACTCCGGAGCGACTTATACTCCGAAAAATATGGTACATTGTTGTGCACAGAACGCAGATCGCAATTTTCTCCGGATTGTGTTGAAATTTGTCGTGCTTGTTAAAGTACTTGAGTTGTCAGCGTGGGACGACAATGGTATCGCTGCCTTTAATTTTGCCAAAGTTATGACACTTTTCCTGCATGTGAGCTAGCCTTATTATTAGAACCTGATTGTTTTTTATCGTACATAACGGCAGGAAAATTGGATACATAGTTGAAGAAAAATAATCACATTTGGAGGCCAACACGTCAGAAAGGCTTTTTTAACGGTGAAGTGTACGAACAAAAAAGTAAAATAAAGAACAATGGCAATCAGTGTGCAAGATTGACTTAGCGAACAATTAACGTGAAATTGTGTTAGCCAACACTACTATTTACGTGGATTTCATGTAGAATCTGACTTAGCTAGGTCTCATCTTTTGCTGATTGTTACAAGAATCTAACCGGAACTATTAAGCCGTGAGCCTGCAGAATAAATCTTTGTGCGCAGAACACAGGCCACAATTTTCTTCTGATCGGGTTGAAATTTGCCGTCCTTGTTAAAGTACGTGAGATGTCAATGTGGGACAAAAATGGTATCGCTGCCTTTAATTTTGCCAAAGTTATGACACTTTTCCTGCATGTGAGCTAGCCTTATTATTAGACCCCGATTGTTTTTTATCGTACATAATGACAGGAAGATAGGATACATAGTAGTTGAAGAAAAATAGTCACATTTGGAGGCCAACACGTCAGAAAGGCTTTTTTTAACGGTGAAGTGTACGAACAAAAAAGTAAAATAAAGAACAATGGCAATCAGTGTGCAAGATTGACTTAGCGAACAATTAACGTGAAATTGTGTTTGCCAACACTACAATTTACGCTAAATGTTCTGGTTGTATCTCCCGTGGATTTCATGTAGAATCTGACTTAGCTAGGTCTCATCTTTTGCTGATTGTTACAAGAATCTAACCGGAACTATTAAGCCGTGAGCCTGCAGAATAAATCTTTGTGCGCAGAACACAGGCCACAATTTTCTTCGGATCGGGTTGAAATTTGGCGTCCTTGTTAAAGTACTTGAGATGTCAACGTGGGACAAAAATGGTATTGCTGCCTTTAATTTTGACAATGTTGTGACACTTTTCCTGCATGTGAGTTAGCCTTATTTTTAGAACCTGATTGTTTTTTATCGTACATAATAACAGGAAGATAGGATACATAGTAGTTGAAGAAAAATAATCACATTTGGAGGCCAACAAGTCAGAAAGGCTTTTTTTTAACAATAAAGTGTACGAATACAAAAGCAAAGAGAGAACAATGTAACTGACGGTATGCAGGGTTGAGTAAGCGAACAATTAATGTGGAACTGTGTTAGCCAACATTACAATTTTCGTTAAATAGTCTGGTTGTTACTCCTTCCGATATCAATTACAATCTTACTTAGCTAGGTCGCATTCTTTGTTAATTATTTGTTACAAGAATTTAACGGGATCTAAAAAGTCGTGCATTTTTGTGCGCAGAACACAGATCGCAATTTTCTTCGGGTTCTGTTGAAATTTGGCGTCCTTGTTAAAGTACTTGAGATGTCAGCGTGGGACAAAAATGGTATCACTGCCTTTAATTTTGCCAAAGTTATGACACTTTTCCTGCATGTGAGCTAGCCTTATTATTAGAACCTGATTTTTTTTTATCGTACATAATAACAGGAAGATAGGATACATGGTAGTTAAAGAAAAATAGTCACATTTGGGGGTCAACAAGTCAGAAAGGCTTTTTTTTAACAGTAAAGTGTACTAATACAAAAGCAAAGAGAGACCAATGTAACTGACGGTATGCAGGGTTGACTAAGCGAACAATTAACGTGGAACTGTGTTAGCCAACATTACAATTTTCGTTAAAGAGTATGGTTGTTACTCCTTCCGAGATCAATTACAATCTTACTTAGCTAGGTCGCATTCTTTGTTAATTATTTGTTACAAGAATTTAACGGGATCTAAAAAGTCGTGCATTTTTGTGCGCAGAACACAAATCGCAATTTTCTTCGGGTTCTGTTGAAATTTGGCGTCCTTGTTAAAGTACTTGAGATGTCAGCGTGGGACAAAAATGGTATCACTGCCTTTAATTTTGCCAAAGTTATGACACTTTTCCTGCATGTGAGCTAGCCTTATTATTAGAACCTGATTTTTTTTTTATCGTACATAATAACAGGAAGATAGGATACATGGTAGTTAAAGAAAAATAGTCACATTTGGGGGTCAACAAGTCAGAAAGGCTTTTTTTTAACAGTAAAGTGTACTAATACAAAAGCAAAGAGAGACCAATGTAACTGACGGTATGCAGGGTTGACTAAGCGAACAATTAACGTGGAACTGTGTTAGCCAACATTACAATTTTCGTTAAAGAGCCTGGTTGTTACTCCTTCCGAGATCAATTACAATCTTACTTAGCTAGGTCGCATTCTTTGTTAATTATTTGTTACAAGGATTTAACGGGATCTAAAAAGTCGTGCATTTTTGTGCGCAGAACACAAATCGCAATTTTCTTCGGGTTCTGTTGAAATTTGGCGTCCTTGTTAAAGTACTTGAGATGTCAGCGTGGGACAAAAATGGTATCACTGCCTTTAATTTTGCTAAAGTTATGACACTTTTCCTGCATGTGAGCTAGCCTTATTATTAGAACCTGATTTTTTTTTATCGTACATAATAACAGGAAGATAGGATACATGGTAGTTAAAGAAAAATAGTCACACTTGGGGGTCAACAAGTCAGAAAGGCTTTTTTTAACGGTAAAGTGTACGAACATAAAAGCAAAGAGAGAACAATATGACTGGCGGTATGCAGGGTTGACTAAGCGAACAATTAACGTGGAACTGTGTTAGCCAACATTACAATTTTCGTTAAAGAGTCTGGTTTTTACTCCTTCCGATATCAATGACAATTTTACTTAGCTAGGTCGCATTCTTTGTTAATTGTTTGTTACAAGAATTTAACGGGAACTAAAAAGTCGTACATTTTTGTGCGCAGAACACAAATCGCAATTTTCTTCGGGTTCTGTTGAAATTTGGCGTCCTTGTTAAAGTACTTGAGATGTCAGCGTGGGACAAAAATGGTATCGCTGCCTTTAATTTTGCCAAAGTTATGACACTTTTCCTGCATGTGAGCTAGCCTTATTATTAGAACCTGATTTTTTTTTATCGTACATAATAACAGGAAGATAGGATACATGGTAGTTAAAGAAAAATAGTCACATTTGGGGGTCAACAAGTCAGAAAGGCTTTTTTTAACGGTAAAGTGTACGAACATAAAAGCAAAGAGAGAACAATATGACTGGCGGTATGCAGGGTTGACTAAGCGAACAATTAACGTGGAACTGTGTTAGCCAACATTACAATTTTCGTTAAAGAGTCTGGTTTTTACTCCTTCCGATATCAATAACAATTTTACTTAGCTAGGTCGCATTCTTTGCTAATTGTTTGTTACAAGAATTTAACGGGAACTAAAAAGTCGTACATTTTTGTGCGCAGAACACAAATCACAATTTTCTTCGGGTTCTGTTGAAATTTGGCGTCCTTGTTAAAGTACTTGAGATGTCAGCGTGGGACAAAAATGGTATCGCTGCCTTTAATTTTGCCAAAGTTATGACACTTTTCCTGCATGTGAGCTAGCCTTATTATTAGAACCCGATTGTTTTTTATTGTACATAATGACAGGAAGATAGGATACATGGTAGTTAAAGAAAAATAGTCACACTTGGGGGTCAACAAGTCAGAAAGGCTTTTTTTAACGGTAAAGTGTACGAACATAAAAGCAAAAAAACGAACAATGTAAGCCCCCCACCGACAAATCTCTCTTAGCGTTTGTTATCTTCTCATGAAAAAAAACTCTCTAACGCCTCGGCCATGGATCAAAAAAAGTCTATTGTTTGAAAAGAAAAAAAAGATGTGTGGAGAATAAATCTGCCGGCCAATGGTAATGCGGACCAGATGACGGGGGGTACTTTCATGTGCACGGACCCCCCTTTTTCCCGACATGCTGACTCTCAGCACTGAGAGGCGAGAAAAGGACGCAAGGTGAAAGAAAAGCAGCAGTGATGTCATCGCTCAACCAGGGAAAAACTAAAAATAGGACTTCAACAACAATATTTTGCTCGTACTGACGCACAATTACGCAAAATGATGGAGTTGTCATAAAAGTAGGCATCAGCAGGGAGTGGGGAGAAAATGATAAAACCCTTCAACGACGAAAGCGTTCAAAATGAGAAGTGCTCCTTCATGCAGTACTTCCTCCACGCCACAGGAGGCGGCAGTGAGGCACGAGCGAGGGAACAGTAGAAGAAGACCAGGCGCATAAAGAAGACAAATACATTCGGACCATCCCCATTCTATTCCATAAGGTGTCCCATCACGCCGTTTAAGGTGGCTCGCCACGTCGTTTAAGGTGTCCCATCACAATGTTTAATGTGGCCCGCCACATTGTTTAAGATGTCCCATTGCGCCGTTTAAGGTGGCCCGCCACGGCGTTTAAGGTGGCTCGCCACGTCGTTTAAGATGTCCCATCACAACGTTTAACGTGGCCCGCCACACTGTTTAAGATGTCCCATTGCGCCGTTTAAGGTGGCCCGCCACGGCGTTTAATGTGGCTCGCCACGTCGTTTAAGGTGTCCCATCACAGCGTTCAAGGTGTCCCATCACGCTGTTTGAAGTGGCCCGTCACGGCGTTTATGGTGTCCCATCACGGCGTTTAAGGTGGACCGCCGCACTGTTTAAGGTGTCCCATTGCGCCGTTTAAAAGTGGACCGCCACATGGTTTATGGTGGCCCGCCAAGTGGTTTAAATTGGCCCCCCCACATGGTTTAAGTGGTCCCCCCAACATTGTTAAAGGTGACCCGCTACGTGGTTTAAAGTGACCCGCCACATGGTTTAAGGTGTCCCATCACGCCGTTTAAGGTGTCCCATCACGGCGTTTAAAGTGGCCCGCCGCACTGTTTAAGATGTCCTATTGCGCTGTTTAAAGTGGCCCACCACACTGTTTAAGGTGTTCCATCACGTTGTTTAAGGTGTACCATCACGGCGTTTAAGGGGGCCCCATCACGCCGTTTAAGGAGGCCCGCCACGTCGTTTAAGGTGTCCCGTCATGGCGTTTAAGGTGTCCCATCACGCCGTTTAAAGTGGCTCGCCATGTCGTTTAAGGTGTCCCATCACGGCGTTAATGTGGCCCGCCGCACTGTTGAAGATGTCCCATTGCGTCGTTTAAAGTGGCCCGCCACGTCGTTTAAGGTGTCCCATCACGGCGTTTAAGGTGTCCCATCACGGAATTATCGTGGCCCGCCGCACTGTTTAAGATGTCCCATTGCGTCGTTTAAAGTGGCCCGCCATGTCGTTTAAGGTGTCCCATCACGGTATTTAAAGTGGCCCGCCACACTGTTTAAGGTGTCCCATTGCGCCGTGTAAGGTGGCCCGCCACGTGGTTTGATTTGGCCCCCCCATATGGTTTAATGTGGCCCCCCCAACATTGTTAAAGGTGACCCGCCACGTGGTTTAAAGTGACCCCCACATGGTTTAAGGTGTCCCATCACGCTGTTTAAGGTGGCTCGCCATGTCGTTTAAGGTGTCCCATCACGGCGTTTAACGTGGTCCGCCGCACTGTTTAAGATGTCCCATTGCGCTGTTTAAAGTGGCCCGCCACGTCGTTTAAGGTGTCCCATCACGGCGTTTAATGTGGCCCGCCACACTGTTTGAGGTGTCCCATCACGGTGTTTAAGGTGGACCGCCACGTCGTTTAAGGTGTCCCATAACGTCGTTTAAGGAGGCCCGCCGCACTGTTTAAGGTGTCCCATTGCGCCGTTTAAAAGTGGACCGCCACATGGTTTACCGTGGACCGCCACATGGTTTACCGTGGCCCGCCACGTGGTTTAAAATGGCCCCCTCACATTGTTTAAGGTGGCCCCCCAACATTGTTAAAGGTGACCCGCCACATGGTTTAAAGTGACCCGCCACATTGTTTAAGGTGTCCCATCACGGCGTTTAATGTGTCCAATCACGCCATTTAATGTGGCCCGCCATATTGTTTACGGTGGCCAGCGACATGGTTTAAAATAGCCCCCCAACATCGTTTAAGGCGGCCCGCCACGTGGTTTGAATTGGCCCACCCCCACATCGTTTAATGTGGCCCACAACATTGATTACATTGTTTAATGTGGCCCGCTACATGGTTTAAGGTGGCCTGCCAAAGCGTTTAAGGTTTCCTACCACATCATTCAAGGTGACTCGCCACATGGTTTAAGGAGCCCCCCTACGTTGTTTAAAATCGCCCACCACATCGTTTTAGGTGGACCGCCACTCCATTCAAGGTGTCCCGTTATGTCTTTAAAAGTGGCCTGCCACAATATCTAAGGTGTCCTGCCACTTCGTTTAAGGTGGCCCACCAAATTGTATACTGTGGTTTACCACATCTTTTAAGGTGACCCTCCAAATTGTTTAAGGTGGCCCGCCACGTCTTTTAAAGTGCTTTCTGGCTAAATGTATTCGTTCTTTTAACTTTGACAGCCAAAAGTACTTCATACAACTTCATAGGTTTCACTTGAATAATATCCCATCATGCAATGGGATCTTGGTTTTCAGAAAATAAATACTTCTGATTTCAAAACAAGTTATCCATGTAAGTACTATTAAAGCTATTCAAAGCTATTAAAAGATAACATTTCAGGCCAAAGTGATATCCTTTCATATCGTTGATATCGCGTAGAGTTCAAAGCATCGTGTGACGGCTGCGTAGTCAAACTTGACGTACCGGTTCCTGCCAGAGTCCCGAAACCCTTTGGCAAAGGGGTTGCGGTCGATCTTGAGTCTGGTGATCTGTAAGAGAAAGAAGCCCAGACATGACTCGCGGGTTTTTCGGACTGGACCGGGTCCGTTGCCGGGAACCATGCGGCTCACCTGCTGGTTCTGGTAGGCGGTGACGGTGGTGAAGACGGTCTCGGGGAAGCTGAAGGTCTTGACGCCCTCGCCGCCGGGCACCGGCTTGTTGGGCGACAGCTCGCTGCTGAAGTCCTTCCTGATGACGTGGACGCGAGGCTGGTACTTGTGCATGGAGTGCAGGATGACCTGGAGGGGGACAAAAAACTGATAAGCCGTGTCGCATCGAAGGTCACATTTACAGTTTTTGCAATTTTCAATGCCAAAGTAAGTAAAGTAAGGCTCCGCTTTTCAAAAAAAAAAAAAAAGCGTTAGCTTGATGCTAATATACATTGGCTTTGCTATTGACGCGCTACTGATTAGCATTAGCGATTTCACATGGCGATTTCAACGCCTCCAAATTTTTTATGAAAACTACAAAGAAGAAGCACGTTACAATCAAGCATCTGGTGCGTAATAAATACAATACTTACAGTATTAAAATGTTTTAGGGTGCAACAAAAGACTAGATTACGCAAAAACTGAACTGAGTTTCCAACACACCATGAACTATACACTACTGCCATCTAACATCATACATGAAAATGAAACAAAGCCATTGATTCCAAAAAAAATGCTCCAGAAAAAAATGCGCTAGCTTGATGCTAATATACATTGGCTTTGCTATTGACGCGCCACTGATTAGCATTAGCGATTTCACATGGCGATTTCAACGCCTCCAAATTTTTAATGAAAACGACAACTAAGAAGCATGTTACGATCAAGCATCTGGTGCGTAATTAATGCAATACTTACAGTACCAACACTTTTTAGGGCGCAACAAAAGACTAGACTCCGCAAAGGCTGAACTGAGTTTCCAACCCACCATAAACTATACACTACTGCCATCTAACGTCATACATGAAAACGAGACAAAGCCATTGACTCAAAAAAATGCTCCAATAAAATGCGCGAGCTTGATGCTTTGCTATTGACGCGCTACCGATTAGCATTAGCGATTTCACATGGCGATTTCAACGCCTCCAAATTTTTAATGAAAACGACAACTAAGAAGCATGTTACGATCAAGCATCTGGTGCGTAATTAATGCAATACTTACAGTACCAACACTTTTTAGGGCGCAACAAAAGACTAGACTCCGCAAAGGCTGAACTGAGTTTCCAACACACCATAAACTATACACTACTGCCATCTAACGTCATACATGAAAATGAAACAAAGCCATTGATTCCAAAAAAATGCTCCAAAAAAATGCGCTAGCTTGATGCTAATATACATTGGCTTTGCTATTGACGCGCTACTGATTAGCATTAGCGATTTCACATGGCGATTTCAACGCCTCCAAATTTTTAATGAAAACGACAACTAAGAAGCATGTTACGATCAAGCATCTGGTGCGTAATTAATGCAATACTTACAGTACCAACATTTTTTAGGGCGCAACAAAAGACTAGACTCCGCAAAGGCTGAACTGAGTTTCCAACACACCATAAACTATACACCACTGCCATCTAACGTCATACATGAAAATGAGATAAAGCCATTGACTCAAAAAAATGCTCCAATAAAATGCGCGAGCTTGATGCTTTGCTATTGACGCGCTACCGATTAGCATTAGCGATTTCACATGGCGATTTCAACGCCTCCAAATTTTTAATGAAAACGACAACTAAGAAGCATGTTACGATCAAGCATCTGGTGCGTAATTAATGCAATACTTACAGTACCAACACTTTTTAGGGCGCAACAAAAGACTAGACTCCGCAAAGGCTGAACTGAGTTTCCAACACACCATAAACTATACACTACTGCCATCTAACGTCATACATGAAAACGAGACAAAGCCATTGACTCAAAAAAATGCTCCAAAAAAATGCTCCAATAAAATGCGCGAGCTTGATGCTTTGCTATTGACGCGCTACCGATTAGCATTAGCGATTTCACATGGCGATTTCAACGCCTCCAAATTCTTTATGAAAACTACAAGGAAGAAGCACGTTACAATCAAGCATCTGGTGCGTAATAAATGCAATACTTACAGTATTAACACTTTTTAGGGCGCAACAAAAGACTAGATTCCGCAAAGACTGAACCGAGTTTCCAACACACCATAAACTATACACTACTGCCATCTAACGTCATACATGAAAATGAGACAAAGCCATTGATTCCAAAAAAATGCGCTAGCTTGATGCTAATATACATTGGCTTTGCTATTGACGCGCTACTGATTAGCATTAGCGATTTCACATGGCGATTTCAACGCCTCCAATTTTTTTATGAGAACTACAACTAAGAAACACGTTACAATCAAGCATCTGGTGTGTAATAAATACAATACTTACAGTATTAAAAATGTGTAGAATATTTGCATACTGTCACATTTAAAATGTAACTAATAAAAAACAGAAAACGTTAGTTTCTGTTCATTAAAGAGGGAGACTTTGTTGAAAAGATTAGATTATAATATTATTTTTAATGGCTTTTCATGGTTTTATTCAATATGATTACAAATATAAAGCTTGTTTTTTCCTAAAAAATGTACATTAGTAAAAATAAATAAATCAAATGAAAAAAAAAAAAAAGTACGTTCTTAAAAATTTTTTAAATGAAGCACAGAAAAATTTACCATATTTAAACATTTATAATGAAAATGAAATTAATGAAAATGTATTTTATTAAACAAATACATAAAATGCAATATATAAGAATGTATGTTATTACAAAAATATAAATAAAATGAAATAAATTAAAATGTGTTTCATTAAAAAATAAAAAATGAAATTTAAAAAAATTATGTTATTAAAAAATATTTTAAAAAAAATAAAAATAAAGATGTATTTTATCAAAAAATAAATAAAATTAAATGAATAAAAATGTGTTTCATTAAAAAAAATTAAATTAAAAAAATGTATATTATTAAAAGATAAATCAAATGAAATAAATAAAAACACATTTTATCAAAAAAAATTAATTAGAAAGTATGTTTATAAAACTATAAAATGAAATAAATAAAAATGTATATTTTTATGAAAATAAAATGAAATAAATAATGTATGTTAATAAAAAGATAAGTAAAATGAAATAAGTACAAACCTACTTTTTTTTAAAATTAAGATAAAATGAACTAATTAAAAATGTACATTTTAAAAAAAATACAATGAATATATAAGAGAAAATGTACATTATAAAATAAATGAAAATGTTTTACTTTATATTACAAAGTGTGCGATCTTAGGGCCGATTTTAACGATGTTGCAGTTCGGCCATGACGGACAAACAAATGACAGCAGGCGCCGAAGAGCCTGCTGAACGGCGGCCATCTTTCCAAAAAAGTGGCACAAGGGGTCCTCGCAGCTCTAACGAGGACGTGGCCGAAAACAACGACGATGACGAGGCAGCAGCCAGACGCCAGCTGATTGTTGTTCACACTTAGCGCGCTAACATAAGCCGTGCTTTCCCGCTCATGTTGGCCTACTTTCATCATCACAAGCGTGTCGTTGGCGCACACGACGCAGCGCGTAGCGGACCACGTGTGTCAACGTGTGCGTCAGAACAAAACAGTAACGCTGTGCAACGTTTCCATTCGACGCACACATTTTTAGACCTTTCAGCTGGCCAGCAGCATCCAAAGTACATCTTTTTGATTTTTTTCATGCGCCGCAGACTTTTACGAGCTTCTTTTTCTCTCCAAAAGTAACTAACGACTCCCAGCCACTTCCCCCTCGAAAAAGTACAAGAATAATAATCACTTGAAAGCGCTGGCAAGGGTTCTCTAAAACGCGCTAATGAAAAGCATGCTAGCCCTGGTAACTAACGACAAACATCTTGCAACAACGCCATGGCAACGCCTTCAAAGTGGCTCAAGTGCATACCAAAAGCAACAGGTGGCGCTGCAAGCAATAAAAGGCGGAGCTTGCCAGCCAATCAGAGGGCAGAGGAAAAGTGTGTTCAGGAAAGGCAGTGCACAATATTAAGTTGCAATAAAGAGTTTACAAATCAATAAAAAAATGTTTTTATTTTAATCATAAATGATGTCAATGAACACATTTGCTTTGCTTGAAGAAGGTGACACTTTTTAACTGCTCATTTAATTCAAATTACAGTAAATAAAAACATGAGTGAATTGGGTTTTAGCAGCATAAATATCCAAAATATTGAAAAAATATTGTATTGTATTAAGTCAGATACATTTTATTTAGATTTCACACAAAACAAAACATTTGATTAGATTTTATAAGATTTTCTATCAATATCGGCTGTTTTTTCCAAACTTTTATAACGCAGCGAGCGCAAACAACAACATAAACAACCAAAATAAAACAACGTTTATTTAGAAGTAATTTGTTCACATTTTATTCCCGCCAATATGTAAAACTCATTTTAAAACTAAAAATAAAATTATCATATTTAATTTTATTTTACTACATTAAATTAAATTTAATAAATGTTTTTTTCTTCAGTTTGTTTATATATATTTTTTACAAATATCTATAGACAATCAAACACCAACAATAATACAAATAACCCAAAAATGTTTTTACTTGAATTAATTATTAGATTTAATTTTTACTAAAAATTCTATATCGCAGTTGAACACAAAAACAAAACATTTTATTAGATTTGATTAGAATTTCTATCAATATGGGCTGTTTTTTCCAAACCTTTAAAATGCAGTGAGCACAAACTACAACATAAATAACAAAAACAAAACAATGTTTATTTAAAAGTAATTTATTCATTTTTTTTCATCAATATGTAAAACTAATTTAAAAACTCTAAAAAAATGTATCATATTTAATTGTATTTTACTACGTTAAATTAGATGTAATAAATGTTTTTTAATCAGTTTGTTTATTATTTTTTACAAAGATTTATAGACAATCAAACACCAACAATAATACAAATAATCAAAAATGTATATGATTATTTAATTAGATTTAATTTTAAAAAGTTTCTATCAATATGGGTTGTTGTTTTTTTTTACAAACTTTTAAAACGGAGCAAGCACAAACAACAATACAAATAACCAAAACAAAAAAACGTTTATTTAGCTATAATTTAATCAGATGTTTTCAAAACCGAACACAATATTGTATCACATTCGATTTCATTGTATTTTATTACATTCAGTTAGATTTAATGAATATGTTTCCATCAATTTGTTTATATTTTTTTTACAAAGTTATATTGCACAGCAAACGCCCAAACAAAACTTAGTTCAGATTCAATTAAATTACATTTTTCTATCAATAGTTTTTTAATACAAAGATTTATAGACAATCAAACACCAACAAGAATACAAATAGCCAAAAACAAAACAAAATGTAATTAGAATTAATTTAATTGTGTTTAGTTAATTTAATTATAATAATTAAATTAAATTAATGTTTTATAATTTTTTATACATTTAATTAATTTAAACTAATTCAATTATTTAATAAATTTTTTTATTAATTTATTTGCATTTAATTTAATTAGTTTACATCTTTTTTCCATCAACTTATTTTTTTTTTTTTTAGTTAAAAAAAAAGTTTTACAGCACAAAACCAAATGTAATCTAATTAAATTAAATTGTATTTGTTTGTCTGTGTGAGGAATTAAATTAATGCACAAAAACCCCACTATCTATGCCAAAAAAAAAACAATACAATAAAACATTTGGTTTGCATGTCACAAAGCATGAAATAAAAATAAAACACAAAAGAAATATTTAAAAATAATGATAATAGATGAATGAAAGTGAAATAAGGACAAAAAGTTTTCCAAGAGTTCCAAAAAGAACTCCTGTTTTTATTTCCTGTCTACAAAAAAGGCCAAAAGCAAAACAAAATATAATTATATATTATTAAAAAGAAGTGTTGGCAACTTGTTGTTAAACGCTCCGACTTTGAGCTGTTGAACTTTTTATAGAAATAATTGATAATTGCTTCAACTGCAATCAAATCCACATTTTCTGAAAGTCACTTCCTGCTATAAATGTTTTATAGTCCAACAAAACAACATAAAATCTCCCTTGACAGCATAAAACCAGCGCTAGAACTATGCTAAGGAAGTTAGCATTGACACTTTCACAAACAATAGACTGTTTTCACGCTAAAGGTGTAAAAATACAAATAAAAACATATACTTGTTTCTGGAGCCAACATTAGTCATTTTATTGGAACTAAAAGCAGGGCTGGCCACGCCCAGTAAAACTAATAAAAGAGGAAAAAATGAAAAGTCACAGCTAAACTAGCAAGCATGCTAACATTAGCAGATATCTAGATAGGTCGGTAGATAGCGTGGCGTCTACAACAGTTCCACGAATCAAACGTACGTGTTTTTGAAAACCTTTAAGACGATTACATCTACGGAAAATGACGCTAACTTACGTGTGACAAATTAGTCTTCAGTGATGCTAATGTACGTGTTTGCATAAACATCGTAATTACTATCTTCTGTGAAGACAACACATGTCTGCGTATGCAACGACGATCTCCATGTTTTTGTGAACATCAAAGACAAATACGTCTACGATAAATCACGCTAAGTCACGTGTTTTTTGCAAACATCAAAGATGAATACGTCTACGAAGAATCACGCTAAATTGTGTGTTCTCGTAAACATTAAAGACAAATACATCTATGATGAATGATGCCAACTTACGTGTTTTCGTAAACATCCAAGACAACTACTTGTACATCTGCGAAAAATTTCGCTAACTTATGTTTTCGTAAACATCCAAAACTATTACATCTACAATGAATAATGCTAACTTATTTGTTTTTTTTAAACATCAAAGACAAATACATCTATGATGAATGACGGCAACTTATGTTTTAGTAAACATAAAAAACAACTACTGCGAATAATTACGCTAATTTATGTGTTTTCGTAAACATCAGAGACAATAATCTACGATGAATGACGCTAACTTACATCAATCAATCAATCAATCTAAGTTTACTTATATAGCCCTTAATCACAAATGACAAATGACATCTACGATAAATCACGCTAACTTACGTGTTTTTGTAAACACCAAAGACAGATACACCTACGATGAATGACACTAACTACTGAGAAGAATTACGCTAATTTATGTGTTTTTGTAAACATCAGAGACAATTAATCTACGATGAATGACGCTAACTTACATCAATCAACCAATCAATCTATAAATCTTATATAGCCCTTAATCACAAATGACAAAAGACATCTACGATAAATCATGCTAACTTACGTGTTTTCATAAACATCAGAGACAAATACATCTACGAAGAATGACGTTAAGTTACGTGTTTTCGTGAACATCAAAGACAAAGACATCTACGATGAATGACGCTAACTAAAGGGTTTTCGTACAAATCAAAGACAAATGCATATACAAAGAATGACGCTAAGTTCCGTGTTTTCATAAAAGTCAAAGACAAAGACATCTACGATAAATCACGCTAACTTACGTGTTTTCGTAAACATCAAAGACAAATACATCTACGATAAATCACGCTACGTGTTTTTGTAAAGATGAAAGAGTACCGTGTTTTTCGGACTATAAGTCGCAGTTTTTTTCATAGTTTGGCCGGGGGTGCGACTTATACTCAGGAGCGACTTATGTGTGAACTTATTAACACATTAGCGTAAAATATCAAATAATATTATTTAGCTCATTCACGTAAGAGACTAGACGTATAAGATTTCATGGGATTTAGCGATTAGGAGTGACAGATTGTTTGGTAAACGTATAGCATGTTCTATATGTTATAGTTATTTGAATGACTCTTACCATAATATGTTACGTTAACATACCAGGCACGTTCTCAGTTGGTTATTTATGCCTCATATAACGTACACTTATTCAGCCTGTTGTTCACTATTCTTTATTTATTTTAAATTGCCTTTCAAATGTCTATTCTTGGTGTTGGCTTTAATCAAATACATTTCCCCCAAAAATGCGACTTATCTATGTTTTTTTCCTTCTTTATTATGCATTTTCGGCCGGTGCGACTTATACCCCGGAGCGACTTATAGTCCGAAAAATACGGTAATACATCTACGATGAATGACGCTAACCTATGTGTTTTCGTAAACATCAAAGACAAATAAATCTACGATGAATGACGCTAACGTACGTGTTTTTGTAAACATAAAAAAACAATTACGTTCATGATGAATAATCCTAAACATTATAGACAATTTAGTCTTCAGTGATGCTAATGTACGTGTTTGCATAAACACCCAAATGACTATCTTCAGTGACGACAACACACGTTTGTAGTGATTTAATTGAAACTAAAAGCAGGGCCCAGTAAAGCTAATACAAGCAAGCTAAGCGATTAGAAGATGCTAACAGTAGCTAGCAAAGTTGCTAGCAAAGCGCTCAACCTCGGTAAAACACTGCCCCCTATTGATGTGGAGTTCACTATCGTCTTTTCTGAACTTGGCAAAATATAATGTCACAGATAAACAAGCGATGCTAACGTTAGCAGGTAGCTCGATATGTCGGCAGACAGCGTGGCGTCCCTCAAAGTTGACCCCCGCTTTTGAATATTGACACGCTCTTTAAACATTTGCGTAGGTTTGAATATTATTTCTTTTCGTCGAGCAAATGGACAGAAGTCGTTTTCCTTACGTGTCCTTGGTCGTCCAGCTCGTTGTTGGTGAGCTTGAGCTTGTCGAAGCTGACCACCTGCCTCATCCACGTGTCCCCCGACGCCAGCGAGTCCGGGTGGATGTAGACGCGCGGCGGCACGGGCGAGTCGGCGTTCCCCGCCACCATCCACTTGGAGCTGTGGTACACGTACCTTCAGGACAAAAACACAAGCTTAGCGTCAACGGGACATCACAAAGTCATCTTTAGTCGATGTCTTCGTCAAATTAAACCCCTAAAACGAGCCTTGTTTACTTTTAAAGATCGAAGTGTTAAGCTAGGTTACTGTTAACGTAAATCTTTGTTTTACGATTTCAAAAACCTACCTTGAAAGGCAGTAACAGTGACGTTAGCTAACATTTCTAGTGGTTCAATGCTAATATTGGAACAGAATGTGACATTTAATATTTACTTACATTTCAAGCCACAAATTTTACCTCAGAAATGTTTTTATACAACAAACTAACACAAAAAAATGCTTCATTTGCTAACATTTTTTCAGCTAACTCCGAGCACTTCATGAAATCTGATAAACGTTTAATTACACACATTTTTGTTTCGTGACGTCTTGTTTACAATAGATCGTAGCATGACTGCTACGTTACTTAAATATTTTTGTAAACATTACAGTGATGTACGTGTTTGAGTAAACATCGTAATTACTATCTTCAGTGATAATATTACACATGTCTGTGTATGCACGGACGATTTCCACGTAGCAGACGTACGTGTGTTCATAAACATCGGTGACGACAAAACACGTTTGTGTTCAAATGGAAGATTTCCACGTAGCAGACATACGTGTTTTCGTAAACATCAGTGACGATATTATACAGGTCTGTGTACGCATGGAAGATTTCCACGTAGCAGACGTACGTGTTTGTGTAAACATCAAAGACAATTACTTTTACGATGAATGATCCTAACTTACATATTTTTGTAAACATTACAGTGATGTACGTGTTTAAGTAAACATCGTAATTACTATCTTCAGTGACAATATTATACATGTCTGTGTACGCACGGACAATTTCCACGTAGCAGACGTACGTGTGTTCATAAACATCGGTGACGACAAAATACGTTTGTGTACGAATGGAAGATTTCCACGTAGCAGACATACGTGTTTTCGTAAACATCAGTGACGATATTATACAGGTCTGTGTACGCACGGAAGATTTCCACGTAGCAGACGTACGTGTTTGTGTAAACATCAAAGACAATTACTTTTACGATGAACAATCCTAACTTACATATTTTTGTAAACATTACAGTGATGTACGTGTTTGAGTAAACATCGTAATTACTATCTTCAGTGACAATATTATACATGTCTGTGTACGCACGGACGATTTCCACGTAGCAGACGTACGTGTGTTCATAAACATCGGTGACGACAAAATACGTTTGTGTACGAATGGAAGATTTCCACGTAGCAGACATACGTGTTTTCGTAAACATCAGTGACGATATTATACAGGTCTGTGTACGCATGGAAGATTTCCACGTAGCAGACGTACGTGTTTGTGTAAACATCAAAGACAATTACTTTTACGATGAACGATCCTAACTTACATATTTTTGTAAACATTACAGTGATGTACGTGTTTGAGTAAACATCGTAATTACTATCTTCAGTGACAATATTATACATGTCTGTGTACGCACGGACGATTTCCACGTAGCAGACGTACGTGTGTTCATAAACATCGGTGACGACAAAATACGTTTGTGTACGAATGGAAGATTTCCACGTAGCAGACATACGTGTTTTCGTAAACATCAGTGACGATATTATACAGGTCTGTGTACGCATGGAAGATTTCCACGTAGCAGACGTACGTGTTTGTGTAAACATCAAAGACAATTACTTTTACGATGAACGATCCTAACTTACATATTTTTGTAAACATTACAGTGATGTACGTGTTTGAGTAAACATCGTAATTACTATCTTCAGTGACAATATTATACATGTCTGTGTACGCACGGACGATTTCCACGTAGCAGACGTACGTGTGTTCATAAACATCGGTGACGACAAAATACGTTTGTGTACAAATGGAAGATTTCCACGTAGCAGACATACGTGTTTTCATAAACATCAGTGACGATATTATACATGTCTGTGTACGCATGGAAGATTTCCACGTAGCAGACGTACGTGTTTGTGTAAACATCAAAGACAATTACCTTTTTACGATAAACGATCATAACTTACATATTTTTGTAAACATGACAGTGATGTAAGTGTTTGAGTAAACATCGTAATTATTATCTTCAGCGACGATATTATACATGGCTGTGTACGCTTGCATCATTCACACGTTTTTGAAAACATCAAAGACATTTACATTTACGATAAATGACACTAACGTACGTGTTTTCGTAAACATGAAAGACAATTACATCTACAATGAACGACGCTTATGTACGGGTTTTCGGAAACAAAGACAATGGAATACAATGAAAAACGCTAACATAAGTGTTTTTATGCATATCGTAGGCAGTTACTTTTACGATGAATAAAACAAACGTACATATTATCGTAAACATCACAGACAATTTAGTCTTCAGTGATTGCTTGTTTGCAGAAACATCGGCTTACTGTCTGTAATGATTCTCACGTATCGACTTCGAAAGCTTGGACGATTCCGATGAAACTAACGTACAGTTCGTGTTTTCTTAAAAATGTAACATTTACTTACATTTCAAGCCACAAATTGTACCTCAGAAATGTTTTTATACAACAAACTAACACAACACAAATGCTTCATTTGCTAACATTTTTTCAGCTAACTACGAGTACTTCATGAAATCTGATAAACGTTTAGTTACACACATTTTTGTTTTGTGACGTCTTGTTAACAATGGACGGTAGCATGAATGCTGCGATAGCCAACATTTCAAGCCACAAATTTTATCTCAGAATTGTTTTATTACAATAGACTAACACAACGCGAATGCTACAATTGCTAAAAAAAATTTCAAGTAACTCTGAGTACTTCATGAAATGTGATAAAGGTTTAATTATACACATTTTGTTTTGTGGCGTCTTGTTTGCAATGGATTATAGCGTGAATGCTACATTAGCTAACATTTTGAGCCACGAATCGTATCTCACAAAGGGTTTTATTACAATAGGCTAACACAACACAAATGCTACATTTGCTAACATTCTTTTCAACAAACTTCGAGTATTTCATGAAATTTGACCAACGCCCAATGATACACGTTTTGTTTTGTGGCGTTTTGTTTACAATGGACCATAGTGTGAATGCTATATGAGCTAACATTTCAAGTCACAAATTGTATCTCAAAGATGTTTTTATTACAATAGACTAATACAACAAGAACGCTACATTTTCTAACATTTCTGGCAACTAACTCAGAGTTTTCATTGAAATCTGAATGTTTAATTATACACGTTTTGTTTTGTGGCGTCTTGTTTACAATGGGCCGTACCATAAATACTATATTAGCTAACATTTCGACCCACAAATTGTATCACGGGGATAATTTTGTTTTATTAGACTAACACAACACAAATGCTACCTTTGCTAACATCCCGGCCAGCTACCTACTGAGTATTTCATGAAATGGGAATGTTTAATGATACACGTTTTGTTTTGTGGCGTCTTGTTAACAATGTATTGTAGCATGAATGCTATAATAGCTGAAATTTCATACCACAAATTGTCCTTAAAAAATATTTTATTACAACGGACAAACCTCACAAAAATGCTCCATTTGCTAACATTCTTTACAACTAACTCTGAGTACTTCATGAAATCTGATAAACATTTAATTAATCTTGTTTACAATGGATTGTAGCGTAAATGCTATATTAGCCAACTTTTCAAGCCGCAAATTGTTTTGCAGAGATGTTTTATTACAACAGACTAACACAACACAAATGCTACATTTGCTAAAATTCCTGCCGGTTAACTCCGAGTCTTTCATGAAATCTGATAAACGTTTAATTATTTTTATTTATTTAGTATTATAATTTTGTGGCGTCTTCTTAACAATGAATAGTAGCATGAATGCTACACTAGCTAACATTTTGAGCCACAAATTGTATCACATAATTTTTTTATGACAATAGACTAACACAACACGAATGCTACATTTGTTAATATTATTTTCAACTAACTGAAGTATTTCATGAAATGTGAATGTTTGTTTTGTGGCGTCTTTTTTTACAATGGATGGTAGCATGAATGCTATATTAGCTAACATTTCAAGCCACAAATTGTACCTCAGAAATGTTTTGTTGCAAGAGACTAACACAACACCAATGCTACATTTGCAAAGATTGTTTTCAACTAACTCCGAGTATTTCATGAAATGTGAATGTTTGCTTTGTGACGTCTTGTTTCAAATGGCTTGTAGCATAAATGCTAAATGAGCCAAAATTTTGAGCCACAAATTGTATCTCAGAAATGTTTTTATTACAATAGACTAACACAACACGAACGCTACATTTGATTACATTCTTTTCAGCTAACTCGTGAGTCTTTCATAAAATGTTTAATTACAGACATTTTGTTTTAGTGGCGTCTTGTTTACAATGGATCGTAGCCTGAATGCTACATTTGCTAATAATTCCAGCCACAAGTTGTATCTCAGAAATGTTTTATTACAACAGACTAACACAACACAAATGCTACGTTTGCTAACATTCTTTTCGGTTAACTCCCGAATATATTATGAAATGTGAACGTTTAATTATACACGTTTTGTGGCGTCTTGTTAACAATGGACGGTAGCATGAATGCTATATTAGCTAACAGTTTGAGCCAGAAATTATATCACAGAATTTTTTTATGACAAGAGACTAACACAACACGAATGCTACATTTGCTAACATTATTTTCAACTAACTCTCAAGTATTTCATGAAATGTGAATGTTTGTTTTGTGGCGTCTTTTTTTACAATGGACGGTAGCATGAATGCTATATTAGCTAACATTTCAAGCCACAAATTGTACCTCAGAAATATTTTATTGCAAGAGACTAACACAACACCAATGCTACATTTGCAAAGATTGTTTTCAATTAACTCAGAGTATTTCATGAAATGTGAATGTTTGCTTTGTGACGTCTGGTTTAAAATGGCTTGTAGCATAAATGCTAAATGAGCTAAAATTTTGAGCCACAAATTGTATCTCAGAAATGTTTTTATTACAATAGACTAACACAACACGAATGCTACATTTGCTTACATTCTTTTCAGCTAACTCGTGAGTCTTTCATAAAATGTTTAATTACAGACATTTTGTTTTAGTGGCGTCTTGTTTACAATGGATCGTAGCCTGAATGCTACATTTGCTAATAATTCGAGCCACAAGTTGTATCTCAGAAATGTTTTATTACAACAGACTAACACAACACAAATGCTACGTTTGCTAACATTCTTTTCGGTTAACTCCCAAATATATTATGAAATGTGAACGTTTAATTATACACGTTTTGTGGCGTCTTGTTAACAATGGACGGTAGCATGAATGCTATATTAGCTAACAGTTTGAGCCAGAAATTATATCATAGAATTTTTTTATGACAAGAGACTAACACAACACGAATGCTACATTTGCTAACATTATTTTCAACTAACTCTCAAGTATTTCATGAAATGTGAATGTTTGTTTTGTGGCATCTTTTTTACAATGGACGGTAGCATGAATGCTATATTAGCTAACATTTCGAGCCACGAATTGTACCTCAGAAATATTTTATTGCAAGAGACTAACACAACACCATTGCTACATTTGCAAAGATTGTTTTCAACTAACTCCGAGTATTTCATGAAATGTGAATGTTTGCTTTGTGACGTCTTGTTTCAAATGGCTTGTAGCATAAATGCTAAATGAGCCAAAATTTTGAGCCACAAATTGTATCTCAGAAATATTTTTATTAAAATAGACTAACACAACACGAATGCTACGTTTGCTAACATTCTTTTCGGTTAACTCCGGAATATTCCATGAAATGTGAACGTTTAATTATACACGTTTTGTGGCGTCTTGTTAACAATGGACGGTAGCGTGAATTTGCTAACATTTCCATTCCAACAGAAGGACATAGCAGGCGTGTTTATTGTCGTCACTTTTCCTGCTCACTTCGTCGTGTGGCTAAAATGTAGCTAACAATATTAATAACAATAATACAACTCCGACTCCTGGAATGCTACATGAGCTAGCTGCTGTAGTAGCAATGACGCAGAGTGTTTGCAAACAAGAATTGACAGTTTCCAGCTGCCGTATAATTATTCCCCCCCCGCGGATAATCGTCGTGAATTTGTGTCGATTTGTGTGAAAAGTGACAAATGTGCGGCGGCGCAGAAACAGAAACGTTCTCACATGAAGTTGAAAGCGAGGACGATGATTTAAACACACAAGCTATTAATTAGCCGGCGCTAACAGCTTTACAACACATTATGAGCGTCTATTTATTCTCTTAGGGACATTTTTTCTCTCACAACTATTACTGCCTTCTTATTTTAGGTAGCGGGATAAAACACACTTATTTTACTTTTTTTCAAAAAATTTATAGCAACTTTTAGCGTTTCAAACTGTTGTAATGTGTACACTCGTCACAATAAGGGCGTTTTGTGAGCAAAAATAAACATTTAACCACCTGTTGCAGCTTCTCTTGTTTTAACCCTTTACTAAAATAACCCAGGGGCAAAGTGACATATGACCTTTAAAAACACGCACACACACTTTAACACACACTTTTATTATTTTTCAAACGCGTTTATTATACAAACGTTTGCATTATTGTATATAGACAGCCTTATTCTATTTCATCTTATTTGCTTTTGTTATAACGTAGTTATGATATCATTTTTATTTGATCACATTTATCATATTCTCACATATACTGTAAATATGGCTATTTTTTATCATTAAATTGTATTCTGTTAGCGTCTATGATCATCAATATATTTTAATTATTAACTACTAGACTTATTATTTACATATTGTATTTTTGACACTTTTCGGGACTTTAAAAAAAATATGTAAATATTACTTTTGCAAATGTAATTTTTTTTAGTTTCTTATAACTCAATATTACATAAAAATACACCATGATACGTAACATTTTAAACGTAATTTTAAGAAACAATTTGTAATTTTTTAATAATAATATAAACAATATCTTACAAAATAATAACATTAAATTATACTAAAAGAGTTATTTCAATAACATGTTCTATTTTTTTCTATACCAATAAGATTGTTATTAACATATTTTCAAAGTTTTCTTTTTATCGGCTAAATTATATGACAGGTTTCCTTTACTTTGCGACTTGAACCTTGAATCTTATTTGCTTTTGTTATCATAATATCATTATTTTATTCTATACAATTTATTTAAATTTCTTAAAACTCAATAATACTGCATAAAATATGTCATATAAAAAAAATACATAATACACCAAACCCACATTTAGAATATTTGTAAACTGTCACATTTAAAACTTCATTTTGAACATTTTAATATAATATTTTAATAAGAATATATACAATATTATAAAAATTATAACATTAAATTTGATTAAAATAGTTGTTTTAATGACATTTTCTATTTTATTCTATTATTTTTATTTTATTTTATTTTATACAGTTTATTTATATTTCTTCAAACTCAATAATAGTACATAAACATATGTGATATAATAACTACATAATACACCAAAAACACATTTAGAATATTTGTATGCTGTCACACTTACAACTTCATTTTTAAAACTAAATATAATATTTTAATAATAATATAAACAATATTATGAAAATTATAGCATTCAATTATATTACAATCGTTATTTTAATGACATTTTCTATTGTGTTCTTTTTTTTAAAATTCTATTTTGTTCTATACAATTTATTTACACTTCTTAAAACTCAATTGTATTGCATAAAATATGTAATATAATAAATACATAACACACCAAACCCACATTTAGAATATTTGTAAATTGTCCACATTTAAAGCTTAATTTAAAAAAAATATATATAATATTTTAATAATACTAAACAATAATATACCAATTATAACATTACATTGTATTAAAATAGTTATTTTAATTACATTATATAATACTATTTTTGTATTCTATTTTATTCTATAAATTTTTTTTACATTTCTTAAAACTCAATAAAATAATAAATAAATAAATAATATTGCATAAAACATGTAACATAATAATTACATAGTACACCAAACCCACATTTAGAATATTTGTAAACTGTCACTTTTAAACCTTTTTTTTTTTAATTCAAATATAATATTGTATTAATATAATAATAACATTAAATTATATTAAAATAATTATTTTATTGACATTTTCTTTTTAATTTAAAATAATTACGATTTTAATTACCATATTTTCCAAGTTTCTTTTTATCAGCTCAACTAAATGAGACGTTTCTTTCACTTTACGACTTTTCAAACAAAAACGAGTTAAATTTATTGCTGTTGTTCACGAACGCGGAGCCACGTCGCTTCTTTGGTGACCATCACTAAAACCACTAGAGGGCGCCTTTGTTTTCAGCGCTCGCGTCAACGCCCTTCCACATCCACTGCATTTTTCGTACATCTCCTTTGCTAGCGCGCGGCGTGTGGGGGCCACCTTGGCGACGAAAAGTGGAATGAAACGCAAACGCGGTTAGCGTCTCTGAGAAGATGACGCGCGTTCCAGCCGGGCTGTATATTTCCTGGCAAATTAACGGCTGAGGCGTGTCGGCGACTCCTTTAAATAGTCCACCGCTGTCAACGCGTTTAATTGTTAGCATCAAGCACAAGAGAAACTGCATTGGGGTTCGGAGAAAGACGCTGACTCGTTACAAACATTTTTAACCTTCCCACGCAGGGTCTGTCAGTGCCACGTTGACACCGGGCGGCCGAGGACAATCCGATCTTTTGCGTCTGCTACGTAACTAGCGTGAAAACAAAGAGGCCGCGCAGGAAACAACGTAAACAACAATGGCGGACATTTTTCTTCTTCTTTTTGTACTTTTTCTCCTTTCTTTCTTTGTTTGGTGACGTTTGCTGCATGACTGCGGAGTAAAGCGATTTTTTTTTATTGACACTAAGGTACGAAAAAGGGCTTCAGTAATGCTAACGTACGTGTTTGCGTAAACATCAAAGACAATTATGTCTAAGATGAACGATCCTAACTTACATGTTTTTGTAAACATTACAGTGATGTACGTGTTTGAGTAAACATCGTAATTACTATCTTCAATGACAATATTATACATGTCTGTGTACGCACGGACGATTTCCACGTAGCAGATGTACGTGTTTTCGTAAACATCGATGACGACAAATTACGTTTGAGAACGAATGGAAGATTTCCAAGTAGCAGACATACGTGTTTGCGTAAACATCAAAGACAATTACGTTTGCGATGAATGATCCGAACTTACATATTTTTGTAAACATTACACTGATGTACGTGTTTGAGTAAACATCGTAATTACTATCTTCAGTGACGATATTATACATGTCTGTGTACGCACGGACGATTTCCACGTAGCAGATGTACGTGTTTTCGTAAACATCGATGACGACAAAATACGTTTGAGTACGAATGGAAGATTTCCAAGTAGCAGACATACGTGTTTGCGTAAACATCAAAGACAATTACGTTTGCGATGAATGATCCGAACTTACATATTTTTGTAAACATTACACTGATGTACGTGTTTGAGTAAACATCGTAATTACTATCTTCAGTGACGATATTATACATGTCTGTGTCCGCATGGAAGATTTCCACGTAGCAGATGTACGTGTTTTCGTAAATATCGATGACGACAAAATACGTTCGAGTACGGATGGAAGATTTCCACGTAGCAGACATACTTGTTTTCGTAAACATCAGTGGCGTGTTTTTGTGAACATTAAAGGCAATTACTTTTCACGTATCGACTTCGAAAGCTCGGGCGATACCAATGACGCTAACAAAAAGTTTGTGTTTTCTTAAAAATCAAAGACAACTGAATACGATGAACGACGCTAACATATGTGTTTTTGTGAACATCAAAGGCAGTTACATTTACGATGAATGATGCAAACATACATATTTTCGTAACATCACAGACAATTTAGTCTTAAATGATGCTGATGTACGTGTTTGCGGAAACATCGGCTTACTGTCTGTAATGATTCTCATGTATCGACTTCAAAAGCTCGGGCGATACCAATGACGCTAACGTAAAGTTTGTCTTTTCATAAAAATCAAAGACAATTGAATACAATGACGCTAACGTACTTGTTTTTGTGAACATCAAAGGCAGCTACATTTACGATGAATGAAGCAAACGTCCATATTTTCGTAAACATCACAGACAATTTAGTTTTTAATGATGCTGATGTACGTGTTTGCGGAAACATCGGCTCACTATCTTTAATGATTCTCACGTATGGACTTCGAATCCTCGGGCGATACCAATGACGCTAACGTAAAGTTTGTGTTTTCTTAAAAATCAAATACAACTGTATACCATGAATGACGCTAACATACGTGTTTTTGTGAACATCAAAGGCAGTTACATTTACGATGAATGAAGCAAACGTCCATATTTTCGTAAACATCACAGACAATTTAGTTTTTAATGATGCTGATGTACGTGTTTACGGAAACATCGGCTCACTGTCTTTAATGATTCTCACGTATCAACTTCGAAAGCCCGAACGATTCCAATGAAGCTAACGTACAGTTCGTGTTTTCTTAAAAATCAAAGACAATTGAATACGATGATGCTAACGTACTTGTTTTTGGGAACATCAAAGGCAGTTACATTTACGATGAATGACGCAAACGTCCATATTTTCGTAAACATCACAGACAATTTAGTCTTTAATGATGCAGACGTACGTGTTTGCGGAAACATCGGCTCACTGTCTTTAATGATTCTCACGTATTGACTTCGAAAGCTCGGGCGATACCAATGACGCTAACAAAAAGTTTGTATTTTCTTAAAAATCAAAGACAACTGAATACGATGAATGACGCTAACATACGTGTTTTTGTGAACATCAAAGGCAGTTACATTTACGATGAATGAAGCAAACGTACATATTTTCGTAAACATCACAGACAATTTAGTCTTTAATGATGCCGATGTACGTGTTTACGGAAACATCGGCTCACTGTCTTTAATGATTCTCACGTATCGACTTTGAAACCTCGGGCGATACCAATGACGCTAACGTAAGTTTGTGTTTTCTTAAAAATCAAATACAACTGTATACGATGAATGACGCTAACATACATGTTTTTGTGAACATCAAAGGCAGTTACATTTACGATGAATGAAGCAAACGTCCATATTTTCGTAAACATCACAGACAATTTAGTTTTTAATGATGCTGATGTACGTGTTTGCGGAAACATCGGCTCACTGTCTTTAATGATTCTCACGTATCAACTTCGAAAGCACGAACGATTCCAGTGAAGCTAACGTACAGTTCGTGTTTTCTTAAAAATCAAAGACAATTGAATACGATGATGCTAACATACATGTTTTTGGGAACATCAAAGCCAGTTACATTTATGATGAATGACGCAAACGTACATTTTTCGTAAACATCACAGACAATTTAGTCTTTAATGATGCTGATGTACGTGTTTGCGGAAACATCGGCTCACTGTCTTTAATGATTCTCACGTATCAACTTCGAAAGCACGAACGATTCCAGTGAAGCTAACGTACAGTTCGTGTTTTCTTAAAAATCAAAGACAATTGAATACGATGATGCTAACATACTTGTTTTTGGGAACATCAAAGCCAGTTACATTTACGATGAATGACGCAAACGTACATTTTTCGTAAACATCACAGACAAGTTAGTCTTTAATGATGTTGATGTGAGTTTGCAGAAACATCTCCTTATTGTCTTTAATGATCCTCACGTATCGACTTCGAAAGCACGTTCAAAACAGTTCGTGTTTTCTTAGAAATTTAAAGACAATTTGCGTTAGCGTTTCTTTCCCGACACCTGGGAAACGTTGAAACTATTGCTGTTTAGCGTTTTTTTGAAACAAAGAATGCTGCTCATTTTCAGCACGCGTTAACGTAGCGCTTCTTGGGCGTACTGTCGGCCATGTTTTTGGCGACACGCTGCGATACGTCCTACTTCTCAGCGTCCACAAGCAAATTTGTCGCGGACGGACGCTAACGTTGAGACGCTAACGCGCTTTGTTTGAGAGCAATCGTCTCCGCCGGCGGGCCCCCCTGGCTCAGCTAGCGGCCCGCCTGGAGAGGAAGCAGATGATGACGGTGGTGGTTGTGAATATATTTCAATCCCCACGCTCTGGCTCCGACTTCAGGGCCCGGCGAGGCGAGCCAGCGCATCTGTCTCGTCGCATTCCCAGAGCGATCCATCACGCGCGGAGCCAGCACATGCTAGCTTGGATCACTCTCGCGCCTTTGTTTCTCTCCCGCAAAGATCCTCGCCGCTCCACTCGTGACATGTGAAGTGAGACTCGTGCGAGGACTGAGAATACGACGTAGGGTCGGCCACTTTTACACGTGATGAAGTCCGATTCGGAGAAAAACACGGCCGACAACCACGTTATGCTAATATTTGCCGATAAACAATTTGAGTGCTAACAGCAAACCCCCTCGTTTTTTAGCACCCTTCATCGTTTTGCGTTGAACGTTACCGAATCACTAAACTGCCTGTAACTCCCACTAGGAAGGTCGTAGAGACATGAAACAAAAACTTCTATGTTGGTCTGACTTAGACCTACATTTCATAATTTGACATCCTCAGTGCAAAAACCAACAGGAAGTTGGCAATTCCCCCTTCAAGACAAAAATTTACTAAAAACACTCATTTTTGCCTCTTTGAGCTGTAATTTTTCATTTAAAATTGGCTCGCTACCTACAAAAAACTACACGATAAACTACATTACAAACTACTTGACAAAAAAAATCATCGCAAACTATATAAACTACACGACCAACTACATCACAAAATTCACGACAAACTACACGATAAAGTACATCACAAACTACATAACATGCATGACAAACTATGTGACAAAATTCATGAGGAAAAATCATGACAAACTACATCACCAAATACATTACAAACTACTTGACAAAAAAATCTTCACACACTATATAACCTACAAAACTACAGGACAAAATCCATCACAAACTACATTACAAACTATATAAACTACATGACCAACTACATCACAAAATTCACGACAAACTACATGACCAAATACAAGATAAACTACATTACAAACTATATGACAAAAACTCACCACATTTTACACACACACATCAAAAAACGTGTACACAACACTTTAGTCAAAAAAACCAAACCCCAAAAATCAAAATTGCGCTCTAGCGCCCCCTAGGGAAAAAACAAAAACAAACTGCCTGTAACTCCCACTAGGAAGGTCGTAGAGACATGAAACAAAAACTTCTATGTTGGTCTGACTTAGACCTACATTTCATAATTTGACATCCTCAGTGCAAAAACCAACAGGAAGTTGGCAATTCCCCCTTCAAGACAAAAATGTACTAAAAACACACATTTTTGCCTCTTTGAGCTGTAATTTTTCATTTAAAATTGGCTCGCTACCTACAAAAAACTACATGACCAAATACACGATAAACTACATTACAAACTACTTGACAAAAAAAAATCATCACAAACTATATAAACCACACGACCAACTACATCACAAAATTCACGACAAACTACACGATAAAGTACATCACAAACTACATAACATTCATGACAAACTACGTGACAAAATTCATGAGGAAAAATCATGACAAACTACATCACCAAATACATTACAAACTACTTGACAAAAAAATCTTCACACACTATATAACCTACAAAACTACAGGACAAAATCCATCACAAACTACATTACAAACTATATAAACTACATGACCAACTACATCACAAAATTCACGACAAACTACATGACCAAATACACGATAAACTACATTACAAACTATATGACAAAAACTCACCAAATTTTACACACACATCAAAAAACGTGTACACAACACTTTAGTCAAAAAAACCAAACCCCAAAAATCAAAATTGCGCTCTAGCGCCCCCTAGGGAAAAAACAAAAACAAACTGCCTGTAACTCCCACTAGGAAGGTCGTAGAGACATGAAACAAAAACGTATATGTTGGTCTGACTTAGACCTACATTTCATAATTTGACATCCTCAGTGCAAAAACCAACAGGAAGTTGGCAATTCCCCCTTCAAGACAAAAATTTACTAAAAACACAAATTTTTGCCTCTTTGAGCTGTAATTTTTCATTTAAAATTGGCTCGCTAACTATAAAAAAAGTACATGACCAAATACACGATAAACTACAATACAAACTACTTGACAAAAAAAATCATCACAAACTATATAAACTACACGACCAACTACATCACAAAATTCACGACAAACTACACGATAAAGTACATCACAAACTACATAACATTCATGACAAACTACGTGACAAAATTCATGAGGAAAAATCATGACAAACTACATCACCAAATACATTACCAACTAGACAAAAAAATCTTCACACACTATATAAACTACAAAACTACAGGACAAAATCCATCACAAACTACATTGCAAACTATATAAACTACATGACCAACTACATCACAAAATTCACGACAAACTACATGACCAAATACACGATAAACTACATTACAAACTATGACAAAAAATCATCACAAACTATATAAACTACACAACCAACTACATCACAAAATTCACGACAAACTACACGATAAAGTACATCACAAACTACATAACATTCATGACAAACTACGTGACAAAATACACGATGAACTACATCACAAACGATACCACAAAATTCATGCCAAACTTCATGACAAAATACACGATAAATTACGTAACATTCATAACAAACTACAAGACAAAATTCATGAGGAAAAACATGACCAAATACATTGTCAACTACTTGACAAAAAAATCATCACAGACTACGTCATAAACTACACGACCAACTACATCACAACATTCGTGACCAAATACACGATGAACTTCATGACACAATACACGAAAAACTACATCACAAAATTCATGACAAACTTCATGACAAACTTCATGACACAATACACGATAAAGTACATCACAAACTACATAACATTCATGACAAACTACATGACAAAATTCACGAGGACAAACTACATGACAAACGACATCACCAAATACGTTACAAACTACTTGACAAAAAAATCATCGCAAACTATATACATTAAACGACCAACTGCATCACAAAAGTCATGACAAAATTCATTACAAACTACATCACAAGCTACACGATAAACTACATAACATTTATGACAAACTACATAATAAAATTCATGAGGAAAAACCATGACAAACTATACAACAAACTACATCACCTAATACATTACAAAATACTTGACAAAAATCTTCACAAACTATATAAACTAAACGACCAACTACATCACAAAAGTCATGACAAAATTTATTATAAACTACATGACAAAATTCATGAGGAAAAACATGACAAACTACATGACAAATTACACGACCAAATACATTACAAACTACTTGACAAAAAATTATCACAAACTATACAAACTAAACGACCAACTACATCACAAAATTCACGACAAACTACATGACCAAACACACGATAAACTACATCACAAAATTCATGTCAAAATATACGATTAACTACATCACAAACTACATAACATTCATGACAAACTACATGACAAAATTCATGAGGAAAAACATGACAAACTACATGACAAATTACACGACCAAATACATTACAAACTACTTGACAAAATATCACAAACTATACAAACTAAACGACCAACTACATCACAAAATTCACGACAAACTACATGACCAAACACACGATAAACTACATCACAAAATTCATGACAAAATACACAATTAACTACATCACAAACTACATAACATTCATGACAAACTACATGACAAAATTCTTGAGGGAAAACATGACAAACTACATGACAAATTACACAACCAAATACATTACAAACTACTTGACAAAAAATTATCACAAACTATACAAACTAAACGACCAACTACATCACAAAAGTCATGACAAAATTCATTACAAACTACATGACAAAAACCATGACAAACGACATGACAAACTACATAAACTCCACGACCAACTACATCACAAAATTCACGACAAACTACATGACCAAACACACGATAAACTACATCACAAAATTCATGACAAAATACACGATTAACTACATCACAAACTACATAACATTCATGACAAACTACATGACAAAATTCATGAGGAAAAACATGACAAACTACATGACAAATTACACGACCAAATACATTACAAACTACTTGACAAAAAATTATCACAAACTATACAAACTAAACGACCAACTACATCACAAAATTCACGACAAACTACATGACCAAACACACGATAAACTACATCACAAAAATCATGACAAAATACACAATTAACTACATCACAAACTACATAACATTCATGACAAACTACATGACAAAATTCTTGAGGGAAGCCATGACAAACTACATGACAAATTACACGACCAAATACATTACAAACTACTTGACAAAAAATTATCACAAACTATACAAACTAAACGACCAACTACATCACAAAATTCACGACAAACTACATGACCAAACACACGATAAACTACATCACAAAATCCATGACAAAATACACGATTAACTACATCACAAACTACATAACATTCATGACAAACTACATGACAAAATTCATGAGAGAAAACCATGACAAACTACATGACAAATTACATGACCAAATACATTACAAACTACTTGACAAAAAATGATCACAAACTATATAAACTAAACGACCAACTACATCACAAAAGTCATGACAAAATTCATTACAAACTACATGGCAAAAACCATGACAAACGACATGACAAACTACATAAACTCCACGACCAACTACATAAACAAAATTCACGATAAACTACATGACCAAACACACGATAAACTACATCACAAAATTCATGACAAAATACACGATTAACTACATCACAAACTACATAACATTCATGACAAACTACATGACAAAATTCATGAGGGAAAAACATGACAAACTACATGACAAATTACACGACCAAATACATTACAAACTACTTGACAAAAAATGATCACAAACTATATAAACTAAACGACCAACTACATCACAAAAGTCATGACAAAATTCATTACAAACTACATGGCAAAAACCATGACAAACGACATGACAAACTACATAAACTCCACGACCAACTACATCACAAAATTCACGACAAACTACATGACCAAACACACGATAAACTACATCACAAAATCCATGACAAAATACATGATTAACTACATCAAAAACTACATAACATTCATGACAAACTACATGACAAAATTCATGAGGAAAAACCATGACAAACTACATGACAAATTACATGACCAAATAAATACAAACTACTTGACAACAAATCATCACAAACTATACAAACTAAACGACCAACTACATCACAAAAGTCATGACAAAATTAATTACAAACTACGTGACAAAAACCATGACAAACGACATGACAAACTACATAAACTCCACGACCAACTACATCACAAAATTCACGACAAACTACATGACCAAACACACGGTAAACTACATCACAAAATTCATGACAAAATACACGATTAACTACATCACAAACTACATAACATTCATGACAAACTACATCACAAAATTCACGACAAACTACATGACCAAACACACGATAAACTACATCACAAAATCCATGACAAAATACACGATTAACTACATCACAAACTACATAACATTCATGACAAACTACATGACAAAATTCATGAGGAAAAACCATGACAAACTACATGACAAATTACACGACCAAATAATTACAAACTACTTGACAAAAAATTATCACAAACTATACAAACTAAACGACCAACTACATCACAAAATTCACGACAAACTACATGACCAAACACACGATAAACTACATCACAAAATTCATGACAAAATACACAATTAACTACATCACAAACTACATAACATTCATGACAAACTACATGACAAAATTCATGAGGAAAAACCATGACAAACTACATGACAAATTACACGACCAAATAATTACAAACTACTTGACAAAAAATTATCACAAACTATATAAACTAAACGACCAACTACATCACAAAAGTCATGACAAAATTCATTACAAACTACGTGACAAAAACCATGACAAACGACATGACAAACTACATAACATTCATGACAAACTACATCACAAAATTCATGACAAACTACATGACCAAACACACGATAAACTACATCACAAAATTCATGACAAAATACACAATTAACTACATCACAAACTACATAACATTCATGACAAACTACATGACAAAATTCATGAGGAAAAACCATGACAAACTACATGACAAATTACATGACCAAATGCATGACAAACTACTTGACAAAAAATGATCACAAACTATATAAACTAAACGACCAACTACATCACAAAAGTCATGACACAATTCATTTCAAACTACATGATAAACTACATCACAAACTACATAACATTCATGACAAACTACACAATAAACCACATCACAAACTAAATAGCATCCATGACAAACTACATGATAAAATTCATGAGGAAAAACCATTACAAATTACATGACAAACTACGTCACCAAATACATTACAAACTACTTGACAAAAAATGATCACAAACTATACAAACTAAACGACCAACTACATCACAAAATTCACGACAAACTACATGACCAAACACACGATAAACTACATCACAAAATTCATGACAAAATACACGATTAACTACATCACAAACTACATAACATTCATGACAAACTACATGACAAAATTCATGAGGGAAAAACATGACAAACTACATGACAAATTACACGACCAAATACATTACAAACTACTTGACAAAAAATTATCACAAACTATACAAACTAAACGGCCAACTACATCACAAAATTCACGACAAACTACATGACCAAACACACGATAAACTACATCACAAAATCCATGACAAAATACACGATTAACTACATCACAAACTACATAACATTCATGACAAACTACATGACAAAATTCATGAGGAAAAACATGACAAACTACATGACAAATTACACGACCAAATACATTACAAACTACTTGACAAAAAATTATCACAAACTATACAAACTAAACGACCAACTACATCACAAAATTCACGACAAACTACATGACCAAACACACGATAAACTACATCACAAAATTCATGACAAAATACACGATTAACTACATCACAAACTACATAACATTCATGACAAACTACATGACAAAATTCATGAGGGAAAACCATGACAAACTACATGACAAATTACACGACCAAATACATTACAAACTACTTGACAAAAAATGATCACAAACTATATAAACTAAACGACCAACTACATCACAAAAGTCATGACAAAATTCATTACAAACTACGTGACAAAAACCATGACAAACGACATGACAAACTACATAAACTCCACGACCAACTACATCACAAAATTCACGACAAACTACATGACCAAACACACGATAAACTACATCACAAAATTCATGACAAAATACACGATTAACTACATCACAAACTACATAACATTCATGACAAACTACATGACAAAATTCATGAGGGAAAAACAAGACAAATTACATGACAAATTACACGACCAAATACATTACAAACTACTTGACAAAAAATTATCACAAACTATATAAACTAAACGACCAACTACATCACAAAATTCACGACAAACTACATGACCAAACACACGATAAACTACATCACAAAATTCATGACAAAATACACGATTAACTACATCACAAACTACATAACATTCATGACAAACTACATGACAAAATTCATGAGGGAAAAACATGACAAACTACATGACAAATTACACGACCAAATACATTACAAACTACTTGACAAAAAATGATCACAAACTATATAAACTAAACGACCAACTACATCACAAAAGTCATGACAAAATTCATTACAAACTACATGGCAAAAACCATGACAAACTACATAAACTCCACGACCAACTACATCACAAAATTCACGACAAACTACATGACCAAACACACGATAAACTACATCACAAAATTCATGACAAAATACACGATTAACTACATCACAAACTACATAACATTCATGACAAACTACATGACAAAATTCATGAGGAAAAACCATGACAAACTACATGACAAATTACACGACCAAATACATTACAAACTACTTGACAAAAAATGATCACAAACTATATAAACTAAACGACCAACTACATCACAAAAGTCATGACACAGTTCATTTCAAACTACATGATAAACTACATCGCAAACTACATACAATTCATGACAAACTACACAATAAACCACATCACAAACTAAATAACATCCATGACAAACTACATGATAAAATTCATGAGGAAAAACCATGACAAATTACATGACAAACTACATCACCAACTACATTACAAACTACTTGACCACAAATGATCACAAACTATATAAACTAAACGACCAACTACATCACAAAAGTCATGACAAAATTCATTACAAACTACATGACAAACGACATGACAAACTATATAAACTACACGACCAACTACATCACAAAATTCACGATAAACTACATGACCAAATACACGATAAACTACATCACAAACAACGTAACTTTTTTAATGCTATATATCGCAATTGTGTGCCAAAGTCAGGCTACATTAAAACTGCTTTTTAGAGCCTGACCTGTATCTCTTGTTGTCCACGGGGACTATGTCCATGGCGATGTAGTACTGCTGGTGCGGGTCCAGGCCGGCGATCTTGACCCGCATGGCAGGAAACATCCTCCTGACGGTGGAGAAAACGCAAGAAAGGAAGCGAGTCAATCAAGCAAATTGTATCGACGTAGCCCTTAATCACGATGCTAACATTAGCGAGCTAATGTTACTATGCTAGCTTTTTAATCTTTTGCAAATTTTATAGGTATTCTCCTCAATCGTATTTTGGTACCTGATGCAAGCTAAGGCTAACATGCTAACATTAACTTTTTTTTTAGCTAATTTAGCAGGTATACACATCAATGTCATTTAATTAATGCTACTTGTAAGTATGCTAATGTTAGCATAGTGCTTTTAGCATGCTAGCTTTTTTTGTGCTAATATTGCCGGTATACACTTAGCGTCAAATATTTTTTCACCTGGCGAATGATACCTTTTAGCGAGCTAATGTTAATATGCTATCTTTAGTTTTTTAAGCTAATTTTGTAGGTATTTACCTCATTCATATTTTGCTACCTGATGCAAGCTAAGGTTAGCATGCTAACATGAACTTGTTTTTGTTTTTTTGCTCATTTAGCAGGTATACACATAGAGTGATATATTTTAGCATTACATTTATGCTACCTGGAAATACGCTATTGTTAGCATAGTTCTGTTAGCATGCTAGCTTTTTTGGGGGCTAATTTTGTAGGTATACACCTCAGCGTCAAATATTTTGTCACTTGACGAATGATACCTTTTAGCAAGCTAATGTTACTATGCTAGCTTTTATTTTTTAGCAAATTTTGTAGGTATTTACCTCAGTCATATTTTGCTACCTGATGCAAGTTAAGGTTAGCATCCTAACATATAAAATGTTTTAAGCTCATTTAGCAGGTATACACAGAGTGATATATTTTAGCATTACATTTATGCTACCTGGAAATATGCTATTGTTAGCATACTTCTGTTAGCATGCTAGCTTTTTTGGGGGCTAATTTTGCAGGTATACACCTCAGCGTCAAATATTTTGTCACTTGACGAATGATACCTTTTAGCAAGCTAATGTTACTATGCTAGCTTTTATTTTTTAGCAAATTTTGTAGGTATTTACCTCAGTCATATTTTGCTACCTGATGCAAGTTAAGGTTAGCATCCTAACATAAAAAAGGTTTTAAGCTCATTTAGCAGGTATACACATTAGAGTGATATATTTTAGCATTACATTTATGCTACCTGGAAATATGCTATTATTAGCATAGTTCTGTTAGCATGCTAGCTTTTTTTGGGGCTAATTTTGCAGGTATACACCTCAGCGTCAAATATTTTGTCACTTGACGAATGATACCTTTTAGCAAGCTAGTGTTACTATGCTAGCTTTTATTTTTTTAGCAAATTTTGTAGGTATTTACCTCAGTCATATTTTGCTACCTGATGCAAGTTAAGGTTAGCATCCTAACATAAAAAAGGTTTTAAGCTCATTTAGCAGGTATACACATTACGGTGATATATTTTAGGATTGCATTTATGCTACCTGTAAATATGCTATTGTTAGCATAATACTGTTAGCATGCTAGCTTTTTTTTTTTTTTTTTGCTAATTTTGCAGGTATACACCTTACCGTCCAATATTCTGTTACTTGACGAATGATGCCTTTTAGCAAGCTAATGTTAATATGCTATCTATTTTTTAAGCTAATTTTGTAGGTATTCACCTCAGTCATATTTTGCTACCTGATGCAAGTTAAGGTTAGCATGCTAACATTAAAAAAAATGTAAGCTCATTTAGCAGGTATACACATTACGGTGATATATTTTAGGATTACATTTATGCTACCTGTAAATATGCTATTGTTAGCATAATACTGTTAGCATGCTAGCTTTTTTTTTTTGTTGTTGCTAATTTTGCAGGTATACACCTTACCGTCCAATATTCTGTTACTTGACGAATGATGCCTTTTAGCAAGCTAATGTTAATATGCTATCTATTTTTTTAAGCTAATTTTGTAGGTATTCACCTCCGTCATATTTTGCTACCTGATGCAAGCTAAGGTTAGCATGCTAACATTAATTTTTTTTAGCTCATTTAGCAGGTATACACATTAGAGTGATATATTTGAGCATTACATTTATGCTACCTGGAAATATGTTATTGTTAGCATAATACTGTTAGCATGCTAGCTTTTTTTTTTTTTGCATTAGCATAGTAGCTTTTTTGAGCTAATTTAGCAGGTACACACTTCAGTGTCTTATATCTTAGTATTTCACTAATGCTACCTGTAAGCCTGTTATTGTTCGCATAGCACTGTTAGCATGCTAGTTTTCTTTATTTTTTTACGGATAAGCATTTTGTAGTTCTTTGAAAAAAATCTACATATTGTACTGGTTTTGAAGGTGAAAACTATAAAAAGGGCCCCGGTATCCTTTGTCAGTCTGTGGCCCTTGGTGGAAAAAGTGTGGGCCCCTGGTGTGGAAGGCGCAGAAGGTGTGGTGGAGGCCCCTACCTGCCGGCCTTGGTGATGATCATCTCAGTCCCGATGTCATGGAACCTCTTCCACAGGTCGGCACACTGCAGCTCCACGTGGATCTCCTCCATGGACGACGCTGGAGGCTCGCAGGCTCCTGATGGAAGCTCCGCCGGGGAACCGAAGGAACACGAGGTCCTCTCCGACGCGTCCTCCACGTCCGAGCCGGGACTCGTCTCGCAGTCTGAGGACCAGGACCAAATAGGTTGGATTTTCACATCAACGCATTTTTAACGTTTGTATCAGCAAACAAATATTTTTAAAGTACTTTCAGACCAAATAAAACATCATAAAACAATTTTAAAAAGTGCTTAAAATTGTAATAAATTCAAATATTACATTTATATTTTTAACATATTTTTAGAGGACTTTCAGACCAAATAAAACATCATAAAACATGTTTAAAAAGTGCTTAAAATTGTAATAAATTCAAATATTACATTTATATTTTTATTATATTTTTAAAGTACTTTCAGACCAAATAAAACATCATAAAACGATAAAAAAAAGTGCTTAAAATTGTAATAAATTCAAATATTACATTTATATTTTTATATTTTTACTATATTTTTAAAAGTACTTTGAAACCAAATAAAACATCATAATACAATAAAAAAAAAGTGATTAAAATTGTAATAAATTCAAATATTACATTTATATTTTTATTATATTTTTAAAGTACTTTCAGACCAAATAAAACATCATAAAACAATAAAAAAAGTGCTTAAAATTGTAATAAATTCAAATATTACATTTACATTTTTATATTTTTATTATATTTTTAAAGTACTTTCAGACCAAATAAAACATCATAATACAATAAAAAAAAGTGCTTAAAATTGTAATAAATTCAAATATTAAATTTATATTTCTATTATATTTTTAAAGTACTTTCAGACCAAATAAAACATCATAAAACAATTTAAAAAAGTGCTTAAAATTGTAATAAATTCAAATATCACATTTACATTTTTATATTTTTATTATATTTTTAAAGTACTTTCAGACCAAATAAAACATCATAATACAATAAAAAAAGTGCTTAAAATTTTAATAAATTCAAATATTACATTTATATTTTTATTATATTTTTAAAGTACTTTCACACCAAATAAAACATCATAAAACAATTTAAAAAAAGTGCTTAAAATTGTAATAAATTCAAATATTACATTTACATTATTATATTTTTATTATATTTTTAAAGTACTTTCAGACCAAATAAAACATCATAAAACAATAAAAAAGTGCTTAAAATTGTAATAAATTCAAATATTACATTTACATTTTTATATTTTTAATATATTTTTTAAAGTACTTTCAGACCAAATAAAACATCATAATACAATAAAAAAGTGCTTAAAATTGTAATAAATTCAAATATTACATTTATATTTTTATTATATTTTTAAAGTATTTTCAGACCAAATAAAACATCATAAAACAATAAAAAAAGTGCTTAAAATTGTAATAAATTCAAATATTACATTTACATTTTTATATTTTTATTATATTTTTAAAGTACTTTCAGACCAAATAAAACATCATAATACAATAAAAAAGTGCTTAAAATTTTTATAAATTCAAATATTACATTTATATTTTTATTATATTTTTAAAGTACTTTCAGACCAAATAAAACATCATAAAACAATTTAAAAAAGTGCTTAAAATTGTAATAAATTCAAATATTACATTTACATTATTATATTTTTATTATATTTTTAAAGTACTTTCAGACCAAATAAAACATCATAAAACAATAAAAAAGTACTTAAAATTGTAATGAATTCAAATATTACATTTATATTTTTATGATATTTTTAAAGTACTTTCAGACCAAATAAAATATCATAAAACAATAAAAAAGTGCTTAAAATTGTAATAAATTCAAATATTACATTTATATTTTTATTATATTTTTAAAGTACTTTCAAACCAAATAAAACATCATAATACAATAAAAAAGTGCTTAAAATTGTAATAAATTCAAATATTACATTTATATTTTTATTATATTTTTAAAGTACTTTCAGACCAAATAAAACACCATAATACAATTTTTAAAAAGTGCTTAAAATTGTAATAAATTCAAATATTACATTTATATTTTTATTATATTTTTAAAGTACTTTCAGACCATATAAAACATCATAATACAATTTTTAAAAAGTGCTTAAAATTGTAATAAATTCAAATATTACATTTATATTTTTATTATATTTTTAAAGTACTTTCAGACCAAATAAAACATCATAATACAATTTTTAAAAAGTGCATACAATTTTAATAAATTCAAATATACATTTATATTATTATTATATTTTTAAAGTACTTTCAGACCAAATAAAACATCATAATACAATTTTTAAAAAGTGCTTAAAATTGTAATAAATTCAAATATTACATTTATATTTTTATTATATTTTTAAAGTACTTTCAGACCAAATAAAACATCATAATACAATTTTTAAAAATTGCATAAAATTTTAATACATTCAAATATTACATTTATATTTTTATTATATTTTTAAAGTACTTTCAGACCAAATAAAACATCATAAAACAATTTAAAAAAGTGCTTAAAATTGTAATAAATTCAAATATTACATTTATATTTTTATTAGATTTTTAAAGTACTTTCAGACCAAATAAAACATCATAAAACAATTTTTAAAAAGTGCTTAAAATTGTAATAAATTCAAATATTACATTTATATTTTTATTATATTTTTAAAGTACTTTCAGACCAAATAAAACATCATAATACAATAAAAAAGTGCTTAAAATTGTAATAAATCCAAATATTACATTTATATTTTTATTATATTTTTAAAGTACTTTCAGACCAAATAAAACATCATAATACAATTTTTAAAAAGTGCTTAAAATTGTAATAAATTCAAATATTACATTTATATTTTTATTATATTTTTAAAGTACTTTCAGACCAAATAAAACATCATAATACAATTTTTAAAAAGTGCATACAATTTTAATAAATTCAAATATTACATTTATATTTTTATTATATTTTTAAAGTACTTTCAAACCAAATAAAACACCATAAAACAATTTTTAAAAAGTGCTTAAAATTGTAATAAATTAAAATATTACATTTATATTTTTATATTTTTATTATATTTTTGAAGTACCTTCAAACCAAATAAAACATCATAATACAATAAAAAAGTGCTTAAAATTGTAATGAATTAAAATATTACATTTATATTTTTATTATATTTTTAAAGTACTTTCAGACCAAATAAAACATCATAATACAATTTTTAAAAAGTGCTTAAAATTGTAATAAATTCAAATATTACATTTATATTTGTATTATATTTTTAAAGCCCTTTGAGACTTTTGTGATTTAGGGCTATATAAATAAACATTGATTGATTGATTGATAAAGTACTTTCAGACCAAATAAAACATCATAATACAATTTTTAAAAAGTGCATACAATTTTAATAAATTCAAATATTACATTTATATTTTTATTATATTTTTTTAAAGTACTTTCAGACCAAATAAAACATCATAAAACAATTAAAAAAGTGCTTAAAATTGTAATAAATTCAAATATTACATTTACATTTTTATTATATTTTTAAAGTACTTTCAGACCAAATAAAACATCACAAAACAATTTTTAAAAAGTGCTTAAAATTGTAATAAATTCAAATATAGCAATCTGTTTTTTTATATATTTTATTATATGTGAGTCTAGTTTTTCATGTAAAAGTACAGAAAAAAATAATTAAAACTTTAGAGGCTTTATTATCCCACAACGGGGAAATTCATTTTTTTTGTTAGTTTGTAATTACTTGTAGTTTCTTTTGTATTCTGTCATGTAGTTTGTCATGTATTTGGTCGTGTAATTTGTCATGAATGTTGTCATGTAGTCTGTAATGTTTTTGGGGATGTAGTTTACCATGGTTTTTGTCATGACCAACTACATGACAAACTACATGACCAAATACACGATAAACTACATCACAAACGACATGAAAAAAAATAATCGCGCACTACATCACAAACTATATAAACTACACGACCAACTACATCACAAAAGTCATGACAAAATTCATGACAAACTACGTGACAAAAATCATCGCGCACTACATCACAAACTATATAAACTACACGACCAACTACATCACAAAAGTCATGACAAAATTCATGACAAACTACGTGACCAAAGACACAATAAACTGCATCACAAACTACATAACATACATGACAATCTACATGACCAAAACCATGACAAACTACATCCCCAAAAACATTACAGACTACATGACAACATTCATGACAAATTACATGACAAACTACATGACAGAATACAAGAGAAACTACAAATAATTATAAACAAACAAAAAGAATGAATTTCCCCGTTGTGGCATAATAAAGTCTATCCTACATGACAAACTACATGACCAACTAATACAAACTACATGACTAAATGCAAGACATACATGACAGAATACATGACAAACTACATGACTAAATGCAAGACATACATGACAGAATACATGACAAACTACATGACCAAATTCATGCCAAACTACATGACAAACTACATGACAAACAACATAACATAATACAAGACAAACTACATGGCAGACAACATAACAAAATACAACATAAACTACATGTCAAACTAAATGACAGAATACATGCCAAACTACATGACAACATTCATGCCAAACTATGTGACAGAATACAAGAGAAACTACAAGTAACTACACACTGACAACCAAAATTTCCCCATTGTGGGACAATTAAAGTCTATCCTACATGGCAATCTACATGGCCAACTAATACAAACTACATGACAGAATACAAGACACGACAAACTACATGATAAACAACAGAACAGAATACAAGACAAACTACATAACAGAATACAGGACAAACTACACAACAGAATACAAGACAAACTACATGACAGAAGACAGGACAAACTACATGACAAACAACATAACAAAATACAAGACAAACTACTTGGCAAACTACATGAGAGAAAACAAGAAAAACTACATGACAGAATACAAGATAAACTACATGGCAAATTACATTACAGAATGCAAGGCATGACGAACTACATTTCAAACTACATGACAAGCTACAAGACATAATACAAGATAAACTACATGACAAACATAACAGAATACAAGACAAACTACATAAGAAAATACATGACAGGATACAAGATAAACTACATGGCAAGCTACATGACAGAATACAATACATGACAAACTACATCACAAACTACATGACAAATGACATTGTAAACTACATGGCAGAATACAAGATCATCAACATGGCAATCTACATGACAGAATACAAGACATGGCAAACTACATCGCAAACTACATGACAGAATACAAGATAAGCTACATGACAAACATAACAGAATACAAGACAAACTACATGACAGAATACAAGATAAGCTACATGACAAACATAACAGAATACAAGACAAACTACATGACAGAATACAAGACAGATTACATGACAAACTACATGACAGAATACAAGACAAACTACATGACAAACATAACAGAATACAAGACAAACTACATAACATATTTTTTTTTTAAAAAGTTTAAACTTTGTGTTTAATATTTTTAAAAAATGTCTAAACTTTGTGTTTAATTTTTTTTTTTAAACTTACAAACTTTGTGTTTAATTTTTTTTTAAAACTTCCAAACGTGTTTAGTATTTTTTTTAACTTCCAAACTTTGTGTTTATTTTTTTTAACTTCCAAACTTTGTGTTTAATATTTTAAAACTAAACTTTATGTTTAATATTGTAAAAAAAAAAAACGTCCAAACTTTGTTTTTAATATTTTTTTAAAACTTACAAACTTTGTGTTTAATATTTTAAAACTAAACTTTATGTTTAATATTGTAAAAAAACATCCAAACTTTGTGTTTAATTTTTTTTTTTTACTTCCAAACTTTGTGTTTAATATTTTAAAACTAAACTTTATGTTTAATATTGTAAAACACGTCCAAACTTTGTGTTTAGTATTTTTTTTAACTTCCAAACTTTGTGTTTATTTTTTTTAAACTTCCAAACTTTGTGTTTAATATTCTAAAACTAAACTTTATGTTTAATATTGTAAAAAAAAAAAGTCCAAACTTTGTTTTTAATATTTTTTTTAAACTTACAAACTTTGTGTTTAATATTTTAAAACTAAACTTTATGTTTAATATTGTAAAAAAAACGTCTAAGCTTTGTGTTTAATATTTTTTTTCAACTTCCAAACTTTGTGTTTAATATTTTAAAACTAAACTTTATGTTTAATATTGTAAAAAACGTCCAAACTTTGTTTAATATTTTTTTTAAACTTCCAAACTTTGTTTAATATTCAAAAACTAAACTTTATGTTTAATATTGTAAAAAAAAACGTCAAAACTTTGTGTTTAATTTATTTTTTTAAACTGACAAACTTTGTGTTTAATATTCTACAACTAAACTTTGTGTTTAACATATTAAAAAATTGTCCAAACGTTGTGTTTTTGTGTAGTTGTGTATGTTTTTATTTATGTTTATTTATTATGATGTTATGCTTTGTTCAAAAAATGCGTTGCAGCGTGTGCGCCTGCGTGCGTGTGTGTGTGCGTGTTGCTTACATGTAAAAAAAGAGAAACCAGACAAATGAGTCACATAATAATATTGACACTATAATAATGTGTATGTACTGTATTACTATTAAATACTGCATCATATACATAGAGTATATAAATATTTGTAATATTTGTACATATTAATATTGCCCTGATATCGACACTAGCATGTACATGTACTGTATTACTAATAAATACTGCATCATATATTTATAATATTTATACACATCAATATTGACTTATGATGTACACTATAATGTGCATGTGCTGTATGACTATTAAATACTGCATCATGTACCATTTTCTACCGCTTGTCCCTTACAGTACATAAACAATATGAGTATATTCCGCAGCAAAAGTAGACAATTTGACAGAATTCCTCAGAGGAGGAAAAGTGGAGGCCAAACAGAAGCCGCTCTGTCAACACGCACACGCACGCGCACAAACGCGCGCACACACCTGACTGAGCACATTATGACCACGTGATCGTAAGGCCCGGTCACCATATCAGAAACGGCCCGCCGCAGCGTGCGCGCGCACACACGCACGCACTTGATTTAAAAAAAAAAAAAAAGACACTTCTGCCGTGAAAGTGGGAACCGAACGTGCACGCGCACAGCAAAAAAGTAGATTTTTGCGTTACCATTCAAATGACGTCATGAATATTAAGAACTTGATTTGTTTTTGGAAGGATTTTTACTTTTTGCCGCGATCGAAACTAGGGATGTCCGATAATGGCTTTTTTTGCCGATATTCCGATATTGTCCAACTCTTAATTACCGGAACCGATATCAACCGATACCGATATATATACAGTCGTGGAATTAACACATTATTATGCCTAATTTGGACAACCAGGTATGGTGAAGATAAGGTCCTTTTTTAAAAAATTAATAAAATAGAATAAGATAAATACATTAAAAACATTTTCTTGAATAAAAAAGAAAGTGAAACAATATAAAAACAGTTACATAGACACTAGTAATGAATGAAAATGAGTCAAATTAACTGTTAAAGGTTAGTACTATTAGTGGACCAGCAGCACGAAAAATCATGTGTGCTTACGGACTGTATCCCTTGCAGACTGTATTGATATATATTGATATATAACGTAGGAACCAGAATATTAATAACAGAAAGAAACAACCCTTGAGTGTGAATGAGTGTGAGGTTTTTTGGGTTATTTATTATTATTTTTTTATTATTATTATTATTTATTATTATTATTTTATTATATTTTTATTTATTATTATTATTTATGGGTTACTAATTGTAAGTGTATCTTGTGTTTTTTATGTTGATTTAATACAAATTAAAAAAAATAAAAAAACTATACCGATAATTTAAAAAACGATACCGATCATTTCTGATATTACATTTTATTATCGAACATCTCTAATCGAAACCTTTTTGTTGTTGTTGTTGTTTCTGTTGCTAAATTTCATGATGTACACGCTTTTTTTTTTTTTAAACGTGCACCTGTTGCCTGTCGCGCGCAGCTATTTACGTGCGCGCGCAGGAGAGCAGGTGAGACGTCACGTGGTCCTATAGTGACCTGCCTTCAAAATAAAACACCTCGTTACGTAACAATTCCTGCAGAATATATTTAGCATTTCTGTGAATAGTTTGCGTTTTTAATGCCACAAATGTAGTGAAATATATTTATTTATATATGTATTTTGTTGTTGTTGTGTCACATAAATATTGTTTTTTTTTCAACCTTATATTTGTTAAATATTGTTTTATTCAGATAATACTTTTTTTATGCAAAATGTTTTGTATTATTTCAAATTGATATCTGTGGAAAATAACTCCAAAAAAATTGTTTTATGACATTACTGGCGTTGGTCAAAAAATCTTATTTTTGTAGCGGCAACATGACGTGCTAAAAATGAATATGATATCATTTGTTGATGCATTATTTATTGTTTTAATTGACATTATATTGTTTTAATTGATATTGTATTGTTTTAATTGATATTATACTGTTTGATTACATATACTGTATGCAGTTTTTTGTTTTTAATACATAATGCATATTATATCATTTTAAATACATGTAACACATATCGTTTTTTAAAGGTTTCTTTGATGCATATCATTTATAAATAAATAAATACATGTATTTAATGCTTATTATAAATAGATAGATGGACAAAACAATGAATACAAAAAATAAGAATAATGAATAAAAAAGTTTCTTATGCACATGAAATCGTTTTTAAATACTTATGACGTTGATGGATTTTTAAAAAAATGCATATGTTTAATGTTTGTTATGAAAAATGTTTTAATTCATATATATTTCGTATTGTACCATTTAATTGGATATATATTTTAGGGAAAAGTATGGAGTTCTCTGTGAAAAATAATGCGTTTGTATGAAAAAATCGTTTTGAGGCATATACTTAACACACACATAAGGTTTTTTGCACATATAAATACAATTTTTGAGAAAAAAAAAAGTATCATTTTTACATTTTCATCCGTTTTGGAGGCAAGTAAAACGTTTCTATTCTATTTTTATTATATTTTTAAAGTACTTTCAGACCAAATAAAACACCATAATACAATTTTTAAAAAGTGCTTAAAATTGTAATAAATTCACATATTAATTGTGTTTTTTTGTTTAAAAAAATAAAAAATAAAACTTAAGTTCTGGTGATGCTGATCCAAACGAATACAAATGAAGAAAAAAAACGATATAATTACAAGAACTTTTCAACTTGAAACCGCAAAAAGGGGCAATAAGAGGCCGAGTGAGGCCGCAGAGACGCCCGGCGATGAGGCTCTCCTGCCGGGCAGGAGACAGCTCGGCAGCCCGCTGAAGCGCTCAAAGGCTGCGTCAACTTGTAGTACTACTTCTACTTTTATACACACACACACTATACATATGTGTGTGTACACGACCAAAATACCACTTTTTAGTGGATCCTGAGAAATAAAAGTGCTTATTAAAAATTAAAACCATTAAGTTGTCGTGTTGACACTTATTTATAGCACATTTGTGCAAGAATGTCATTTTTTATTTGCCATAAATAGTCTCCTGGAAAAACTTTGTAAAACCTTTTTTTTTATTTTTTATTCTATTTTCAAAGGACACCTTACCATCTTAACGAACGACGTGTTCCTAGCCTCTTCCTGCTCCATCACGGATAAGAACATCATCATGGCAAATGTCCTCAAACATCGTCCTCGGTTGGCGTGCAGCGTTAGCGTGTGAAAACATGCACATTTATGTCTTAATTATGTTACATTTCTTATTTTGCAAGGGAAAAAATGCATTTTTCTTCCCGTTAATTCGTTTTAGTACAAAACTAAATTTTTTAGAAACATCGTTTTGCATTATTAAGACTTCAAAGATTAATTACTGTCAATTTATCCATAAATGGAAGACTTATGGAAGCGTTGAGATATATTTTTAAGTTCAGGGAAAAGAGCGGCGACCGCGTCCTCATGCAGTGTGTCATTAAATAGCAATTAAAATAGATAAAATAGTAAATACTAAAAATAAGAATAATACATAAAAAAATGAAATAAATGTTGTGAAATAAAAACCTGCTCAGGGCCCCAATTTATTTTTAATATATGTTTCTTTAAAATGTGTAATATATTTTTCATGCTTATTATATAGCGTTTTCATGCATATTATATCATTTTTAAAACACATGTATGTATGTGTGTGTGTGTGTATGTATATATATATATATATATATATATATATATATATATATATATATATATATATATATATATATATATATATATATATATATATATATATATATATATATATATATATATATATATATATATATATGTATATATATATATATATATAAATATATGCATTTTAATTACACATGTTTTTTAAAATGTATAATATATTTTTCATGCTTATTATAAAGCTTTTTCATGCATATTATACCATTTTTAAAACACGTGTGGATTTTTTTTAATCACATAGTTTAAAAAAAAAAGTATAATATAGTTTTGATGCTTATTATAAAGGCTTTTAATTCATGTTTAAGGTTTTTAATGGATATACATTTCTAAGGAAAAGTTATTGCAGATGAAACAAACACGGAAGATAACAATAATGTGCGGAAAATAATGAATTTGTGGACTAAACACACACACACACACAGACACCTTTTTTATGTTTGCAGATAAAAAATAAGATTTTGAGTAAAAATGTATATCTTTACATTTTCATCTTTTGGAGGCAGCATAAAGTTTTTTGCAGCTATTTGCGTTTTGTTCCAAAAATAAATGTAATCTGAGAATTAGAGTTTTTCCTATCTCGGTGTTGTAACCATGGCAACAAGAAAAATATATAATAATACAAAAAATATAAGAATGATTAATATTATTTTTGGAATAAAAATCTTTCAAACTACTTTTGGACAAAAATCGTACTTTTATTTTTATTTTTAGAATTGCTCCTATTTTCATGTTGTTGTCGTGGCAACAAGGAAATACGATGAAATAATACAAACAAATAAGAATCATGCATAGAAAAGGAAAATACATTTGTAATGTGGGGGAGGGGGGGGGGCTCAGAGGACGAATCTGCTCAGGGGCCCAATTTATTTAGGGGCGGCCCTGCCTGTGCATTGTTTTTTGGAAACAAAATTGCCCACATTTGGAATTGTTCCTATTTTGACGTTGTAGTCATGACAATTAAGAAACTACTATTTAATAATGCAAAAAATATATATAAATTGATGTTTGTGGACAAAAAATATATAGTTTTTAGTCCAAAATACGCATCAACTTCCAATGCAAGTTTGATTTGTAAACAAGGTTTTACATTTTTTGGAAGGTTCGTGTCATTTTTTCCATAAACTAAAAGACTTAATATGACTGTTTCTCACCCTGTGATTTAGAATTTGTCATTTAAGAACAATTAAAACAGTATAATATATAAAAATATAAAAAAATAAGAATAATTAATAAGACAAGAGTGGAAATTATTGTGAAATAAATAAAATTAAGCATTTTGGTTTATTTACACTTTAGGGTTGTTTTTTTGTGTGTGTCCTCATTTAGATACCTTGCTATATTTGGATGTTGTCGTCATGGCAACGAGGACAGTCCTACTGCAAAAAGCAAACAATATTTTCATTGTCATTATTTTTCTATCGGCGCGCTCCCGTGGGTCCGCGGCCACAAAAAATGTGTAATGTGGGGGGGCTCAAAGGACAAATCTGCTCAGGGGCCCAATTTATTTAGGGGCGGCCCTGCATGTACATTGTTTTTTGGAAACAAAATTTGGAATTGTTCCTATTTTGACGTTGTAGTCATGGCAACAAGAAACTACTATTTAATAATGCAAAAAAACATATATAAATTGATGTTGGTGGACAAAAAAAATATTGTTTTTAGTCCAAAACACGCATCAACTTCAATGTAAGTTCGATTTGTAAACAAGGTTTTACATTTTTTGGAATGTTTGTGTCATTTTTTCCATAAACAACAAGACTTAATATGACTGTTTCTCACCCTGTGATTTAGAATTTGTCATTTAAGAACAATTAAAACAATATAATATACAAAAAAATAAGAATAATTGATAAGACAAGAGTGGAAATTGTTGTGAAATAAATAAAATTAAGCATTTTGGTTTATTTACATTTTGTTTTTTTGTCCTCATTTAGATGCCTTGCTATATTTGGATGTTTTTATTCCAAAACATGCATCAACTTCAATGTAAGTTTGATTTGTAAACAAGGTTTTACATTTTTTGGACGTTTGTGTCAATTTTTCCATAAACAAAAAGACTTATAAGGACTGTTTCTCACCCTGTGATTTAGAATTTGTCATTTAAGAACAATTAAAACAATATAAAATACAAACAAATAACAATAATTGATAAGACAAGAGTGGAAATTGTTGTGAAATAAATAAAATTAAGCATTTTGGTTTATTTACACTTTGTTTTTGTTTTGTGTGTCCTCATTTAGATGCCTTGCTATATTTGGATGTTTTTAGTCCAAAACACGCATCAACTTCAATGTAAGATTGATTTTATAAACAAAGTTTTACATTTTTAGGACGTTCGTGTCAATTTTTCCATAAACAAAAAGACTTAATATGACTGTTTCTCACCCTGTGATTTAGAATTTGTCATTTAAGAACAATTAAAACAATATAATATATAAAAATGGAAATAATAAGAATAATTAATAAGACAATAGTGGAAATTGTTGTGAAATAAATAAAATTAAGCATCTTTGGTTTATTTACACTTTGTTGTTTTTTTTTGTCCTCATTTAGATGCCTTGCTATATTTGGATGTTTTTAGTCCAAAACACGCATCAACTTCAATGTAAGTTTGATTTGTAAACAAAGTTTTACATTTTTAGGACGTCCGTGTCATTTTTTCCATAAACAAAAAGATTTAATATGACTGTTTCTCACCCTGTGATTTAGAATTTGTCATTTAAGAACAATTAGAACAATATAATATACAAAAATATAAAAAAAATAATAATTAATAAGACAAGAGTGGAAATTGTTGTGAAATAAATAAAATTAAGCATTTTGGTTTATTTACACTTTGTTTTTGTTTTGTGTGTCCTCATTTAGATGCCTTGCTATATTTGGATGTTTTTAGTCCAAAACACGCATCAACTTCAATGTAAGTTTGATTTGTAAACAAGGTTTTACATTTTTAGGACGTTTGTGTCATTTTTTCCATAAACAAAAAGACTTAATATGACTGTTTCTCACCCTGTGATTTAGAATTTGTCATTTAAGAACAATTAAAACAATATAATATACAACAATATTTAAAAAATAAGAATAATTGATAAGATAAGAGTGGAAATTGTTGTGAAATAAATAAAATTAAGCATTTTGGTTTATTTACACTTTGTTTTTGTGTCCTCATTTAGATGCCTTGCTATATTTGGATGTTTTTAGTCCAAAACACGCATCAACTTCAATGTAAGTTTGATTTGTAAACAAGGTTTTACATTTTTAGGACGTTCGTGTCAATTTTTCCATAAACAAAAAGACTTAATATGACTGTTTCTCACCCTGTGATTTAGAATTTGTCATTTAAGAACAATTAAAACAATATGCTATATAAAAATGGAATTAATAAGAATAATTAATTAGACAAGAGTGTAAATTATTGTGAAATAAATAAAATTAAGCATCTTTAGTTTATTTACACTTTGTTTTTTGTCCTCATTTAGATGCCTTGCTATATTTGGATGTTTTTAGTCCAAAACACGCATCAACTTCAATGTAAGTTTGATTTGTAAACAAAGTTTTACATTTTTAGGACGTCCGTGTCATTTTTTCCATAAACAAAAAGATTTAATATGACTGTTTCTCACCCTGTGATTTAGAATTTGTCATTTAAGAACAATTAGAACAATATAATATACAAAAATATAAAAAAAATAATAATTAATAAGACAAGAGTGGAAATTGTTGTGAAATAAATAAAATTAAGCATTTTGGTTTATTTACACTTTGTTTTTGTTTTGTGTGTCCTCATTTAGATGCCTTGCTATATTTGGATGTTTTTAGTCCAAAACACGCATCAACTTCAATGTAAGTTTGATTTGTAAACAAGGTTTTACATTTTTAGGACGTTTGTGTCATTTTTTCCATAAACAAAAAGACTTAATATGACTGTTTCTCACCCTGTGATTTAGAATTTGTCATTTAAGAACAATTAAAACAATATAATATACAACAATATTTAAAAAATAAGAATAATTGATAAGATAAGAGTGGAAATTGTTGTGAAATAAATAAAATTAAGCATTTTGGTTTATTTACACTTTGTTTTTGTGTCCTCATTTAGATGCCTTGCTATATTTGGATGTTTTTAGTCCAAAACACGCATCAACTTCAATGTAAGTTTGATTTGTAAACAAGGTTTTACATTTTTAGGACGTTCGTGTCAATTTTTCCATAAACAAAAAGACTTAATATGACTGTTTCTCACCCTGTGATTTAGAATTTGTCATTTAAGAACAATTAAAACAATATGCTATATAAAAATGGAATTAATAAGAATAATTAATTAGACAAGAGTGTAAATTATTGTGAAATAAATAAAATTAAGCATCTTTAGTTTATTTACACTTTGTTTTTTGTCCTCATTTAGATGCCTTGCTATATTTGGATGTTTTTAGTCCAAAACACGCATCAACTTCCAATGTAAGTTTGATTTGTAAACAAGGTTTTACATTTTTAGGACGTTCGTGTCAATTTTTCCATAAACAAAAAGACTTAATATGACTGTTTCTCACCCTGTGATTTAGAATTTGTCATTTAAGAACAATTAGAACAATATAATATACAAAAATATATTTAAAAAAAAAGAATAATTGATAAGACAAGAGTGGAAATTGTTGTGAAATAAATAAAATTAAGCATTTTGGTTTATTTACACTTTGGTTTTTTTTTTTTTGTGTCCTCATTTAGATGCCTTGCTATATTTGGATGTTTTTAGTCCAAAACACGCAATGTAAGTTTGATTTGTAAACAAGGTTTTACATTTTTAGGACGTTCGTGTCAATTTTTCCATAAACAAAAAGACTTAATATGACTGTTTCTCACCCTGTGATTTAGAATTTGTCATTTAAGAACAATTAAAACAATATAATATACAAAAAAATAAGAATAATTGATAAGACAAGAGTGGAAATTGTTGTGAAATAAATGAAATTAAGCATTTTGGTTTATTTACACTTTGTTTTTGTTTTGTGTGTCCTCATTTAGATGCCTTGCTATATTTGGATGTTTTTAGTCCAAAACACGCATCAACTTCAATGTAAGTTTGATTTTATAAACAAAGTTTTACATTTTTAGGACGTTCGTGTCAATTTTTCCATAAACAAAAAGACTTAATATGACTGTTTCTCACCCTGTGAATTAGAATGTGCCATTTAAGAACAATTAAAACAATATAATATATAAAAATGGAAATAATAAGAATAATTAATAAGACAAGAGTGGAAATTGTTGTGAAATAAATAAAATTAAGCATCTTTGGTTTATTTACACTTTGGGTTATTTTATTTTTATTTTTTGTGTGTCCTCATTTAGATGCCTTGCTATATTTGGATGTTTTTAGTCCAAAACACGCATCAACTTCAATGTAAGTTTGATTTTATAAACAAAGTTTTACATTTTTAGGACGTTCGTGTCAATTTTTCCATAAACAAAAAGACGTAATATGACTGTTTCTCACCCTGTGATTTAGAATTTGTCATTTAAGAACAATTAAAACAATGTAATATATAAAAATGGAATTAATAAGAATAATTAATTAGACAAGAGTGGGAATTATTGTGAAATAAATAAAATTAAGCATCTTTGGTTTATTTACACTTTGGGTTATTTTATTTTTATTTATTTTTGTCCTCATTTAGATGCCTTGCTATATTTGGATGTTTTTAGTCCAAAACACGCATAAACTTCAATGTAAGTTTGATTTGTAAACAAGGTTTTACATTTTTAGGACGTTCGTGTCAATTTTTCCATAAACAAAAAAACTTAATATGACTGTTTATCACCCTGTGATTTAGAATTTGTCATTTAAGAACAATTAAAACAATACAATATATAAAAATGGAAATAATAAGAATAATTAATAAGACAAGAGTGGAAATTATTGTGAAATAAATAAAATTAAGCATTTTGGTTTATTTACACTTTGGGTTTTTTTTGTGTGTGTCCTCATTAAGATGCCTTGCTATATTTGGATGTTTTTAGTCCAAAACACGCATCAACTTCAATGTAAGTTTGATTTTATAAACAAAGTTTTACATTTTTAGGACGTTGGTGTCAATTTTTCCATAAACAAAAAGACGTAATATGACTGTTTCTCACCCTGTGATTTAGAATTTGTCATTTAAGAACAATTAAAACAATATAATATACAAAAATATAAAAAAAATAAGAATAATTGATAAGACAAGAGTGGAAATTGTTGTGAAATAAATAAATTTAAGCATCTTTGGTTTATTTACACTTTGGGTTATTTTATTTTTTGTGTGTCCTCATTTAGATGCCTTGCTATATTTGGATGTTTTTAGTCCAAAACACGCAACAACTTCAATGTAAGTTTGATTTGTAAACAAGGTTTTACATTTTTTGGACGTTCGTGTCAATTTTTCCATAAACAAAAAGACTTAATATGACTGTTTCTCACAATGTGATTTAGAATTTGTCATTTAAGAACAATTAAAACAATACAATATATAAAAATGGAAATAATAAGAATAATTAATAAGACAAGAGTGGAAATTATTGTGAAATAAATAAAATTAAGCATATTTAGTTTATTTACACTTTGTTTTTGTTTTTTGTCCTCATTTAGATGCCTTGCTATATTTGGATGTTTTTAGTCCAAAACACGCAATGTAAGTTTGATTTGTAAACAAGGTTTTACATTTTTAGGACGTTCGTGTCAATTTTTCCATAAACAAAAAGACTTAATATGACTGTTTCTCACCCTGTGATTTAGAATTTGTCATTTAAGAACAATTAAAACAATATAATATATAAAAATGGAATTAATAAGAATAATTAATTAGACAAGAGTGGAAATTATTGTGAAATAAACAAAATTAAGCATTTTGGTTTATTTACACTTTAGGGGTTTTTTTTGTCAGATGTCTTGCTATATTTGGATGTTGTCGTCATGG
>NC_084740.1:69456282-69458782 GCF_033978785.1 Entelurus aequoreus
GCAGGACTGCCAGTGTCGCACGTGATCCGACTGACGTCTGATCTCAGTATCGGACAGGTCTCACCTGTAGAGCAGAATGTCTGCCGCCTGCAGGACAGGATACGTGTAGAGGCCGACGCTGCCTTCGTTCTTCTGCCGGCTCTTCACCTGCAAGACAAAGGTGGTGGACGGGGAAGAAGATGCAGGTGTTGGTGGAGGGGAAGAAGAAGAAAAAAAGCTATAAAACGGCCAACAAGGACGTTGGAGAAGATATTTGAAAAATATTATTTGCAACTATTAATGACTCGTTTATATTAGTTCTACAGTACATTACAGTCAAAGGTATTGAGACAGGCTCCACCTCCACGTGAAAAGATGCTGACTCAGTACATTTTGTGTGTGTGTGAGTGTGTGTGTCAGTCCAACCTTCCACTGGGGCAGGTGTCGGAGGCGGGGCATGCTGGTCAGGCACCCGAGGATCCAGGCAAGTTCAGCGTGCTCGGGCACCTGGAGGGGGGGGGACAAATTATTGAAAATGAGCGGCGTGGGCTTGCAGGGCACATTATTTTGATGATATTGCGCCACGTGTTGTGTACGTCGATGGCCAGGGTTTTACTCCAGCATCAGAATCCCGCGGAGAGACTAAAGCCTACCTCGTGCGCAGGTGTCCAAAGTGTTTGAATGTCCAGGGTGAGTGGAGTGTGTGGATGTTGGAACGGTTCAAATCGGATGAGAAATGTGGGATACGCAGTCGGTTGTATTTTTCCCATTCACTGTCTCTGGGGAGAAAATTACCGGAAATTCCGGGAAAACCTGGAATTTTGTTCAAAGGAAAACATGGTTTGTGTTCGATCTATGTGAAGAGTAGTGTGGGTGGATGGTTGAAATGTCGGATTCGGGTTTAAAAAATGCGAAACATTTTGAGAAGTGTTCCTACTCATTTGAATGGGAATTCCCTGGACATTTTGGGTAAAAAATATTAAAAAAAACATTTGACACATTTTTAACACTTTTATAGGTAGGCTGTTTTGGAATTCCCCAAAACCTTTAGTGGCAATTTTTTTAAATAAAAAAAATTTCATTGCTAATAATAATAATAATAATATTACAAATAATAATGAATCAAAATCAATGTTGTTATTGACCTATTTAAGTCTACAATTACTTCATATCAAATGTTACACTTTGAAATATTTTGGGGGAAAATACTGCATGTTTTGAGAGACAAAAAGGGCATAAAAAACCCAACAACTTATAATTGACAGATATATCTGAAATTGATCTAGAGATTTAAGTGTTGAAAGTAAGTAATAAAAATAAAATAAAATAAAAATGTATGACTTATTTTTAACACTTTTATTAGTGGGACCCTTTTGGATCCCTGAAAATTATAGTGGGATTTTTTTAAACTGTCACTGCTAAAAAAAATAACGTTAAATCAAAATTAATGTTGTTATTAATCATTTCTCCAATTGTGTCATTACTAATATTCCTCTTTGAATTTTTTTCGGGGGGAAAATATTTTACATTTTGTTTTTGCATTAAAAAAGCGGTTTTGGGGTTTCCCACCCCCACAAAAACAGCATAAAACATTTTAAAAAACACTTTATATTGACGGATAACTCTGAAGTTGAACTCGAGATTCAAGCATTAAAAGTTAAAAATATAAATAATATACGACTCATCTTTAACACTTTTATGGGCCCGTTTGGATCCCTAAGAACTTTAGTGTGATTTTTTTTAAATCTATTTTTACTTTTAACATTTAGACCCTATTTGGTGCCTGGGACCAAAAAAGAGAGGAGCCCTAGAGGTCATAAAAAATATCAATATGGCCCCAACAGCGTGCGGCCCTCACTGGTAAAAAATGTGGACACTCCTGTTCTAGCGCCTCCAAGTGGCTGTCACAGGTGCAATGCCATATTTTTATGAGACACGTGCCGTGTTGAGCTGGACAAAAATGTTGTGGTGATTAGAAACACTTTGTGCACATGCATGACAACACAATAATATGTTTTATCCATGAAGACATTTCAAGAAGTCTGTGTTGTCGGGAAATATCCTTCCACTGCGGCAAATTAAAGTTTATGGATGCTGGCTCTCCTGACATCCTCTCTTGTCACTTGATGCGCGCGGTGCGTTGTGGGAATGACGTCAACGTCCGATAGCTGGGACTTGAGTCATGTGAACGCTCCAAAGTAGACATTTTATTAGGTACATGTAGTGCAATAGGTCTGCTTTTACAAGAATGTTATTATTGCTGCTTTAACATGCTTTTCAATCATTATATTACTACTACTATTCCCTCAATGTTGATATTTTATTGATTTATATTTAATTTTCTACTATTATTCCCTCAATGTTATTTTATTGATTTATATTTAATTTTCTACTATTATTCCCTCAATGTTGTTATTTTATTCATTTATATTAAATGCTCTACTAGTATTCCCTCAATGTTATTATTTTATTCATTTATATTTAATTTTCTACTATTATTCCCTCAATGTTATTTTATTGA
>NC_084740.1:69463782-69481282 GCF_033978785.1 Entelurus aequoreus
GCTTATAAAACAGTGCAGCTAATTTATGGATTTTTCTTTGCTGACGGCTATAATGTAAATAGTTTGTTTTTTTAAAACCAAACACACTGATTAGGTGTGATTGTTTGTGCTATGGCGCCATCTTTTTCGATAACTTTGCTTTCCAGGTAGCCAGCTTTTGGAATAGGGTAGTTTGTCCAGGTACAGTCCCTTGGTCTTTTTATTCTGTAATTCATTTTAATCCAGTTTGTTGGTCGCCTTCACATTGTAAACAAAGCCTTTATCCAACAAGTATGTTTACCCAGACCCCACAATGCATTGCAAAATCACGTGGTCTTTGGAGGCTAATAAAACGTTTTTAAAACCAAGTTTTCCTTTTTCTAGAATCGATAAAATCGATCAATTTCCTTTTAAGACGATGTTGAATCGATACCTATCTCCCGGAACGCAAACTTGCCGAGCACAGATCGATGTACCGTATTTTCGGTATTATAGAGTGCACCTAGGGGTGTAACGGTACACAAAAATTTCGGTTCGGTACGTACCTCGGTTTAGAGGTCACGATTCGATTCATTTTCGCTACAGTAAGAAAACAACAAAATATAAATTTTTGGGTTACTTATTTACCAGATTTGCAAAATCTTACACCAAAAATATTTTTCTTAGTGGAATATTTGATGTGAAGTAATCGGAACCTTGGATAGGTCAAAAATTCATAATAACATTGATTTTGATTCAATATTATGTTTTGAGCAATGACAGTTTGAAAGAAAAAAAATCAGCTTTATTTTATTAGTCAACATTGCAACTTTTTCTAAATTACATCTAACCTTTAAGCTTTTTTATTTCAATTTTGTTATGTTTTTGTTTATTTTAATAATATTTTTAGAATGTGCCGTGGGTTAACCCCTTCTTAACCCTGAACGTACATTGAAAATACACACAACCCTAACTCAAAATGCCGGACATTTGAGGCATTTAAGAAACTCCGCCCTGACAGCTCCGCAAAAGAGGACATGTTCGGTGAAAAGAGGACGTATGGTCAGTCTATCGTAGCCCGTTAGCTGCTAGCATGCCGTGTGTTGTGCCTTGGTGTGCATTGTTTACACAACGTGCGTAACGCTACTTAATATGTCCGTGTGGAAACTCGTTCGGTACATCTCCAAACTGACCCGGAACCCCCGTATCGAAACGGTTTAATACAAATACACGTACCGTTACACCCCTAGGTGCACCCACAACATTTTGGAAGATAAATGCTTCCCATATATTAGCCAGACCGGACTATAAGCCGCAGATACATACGTTGTGAAATTAGTTATTTATACGTAAATATTTTGTAAATGTTTACTTACATACCTTAACTGTAAAACGGCTGATCAAACAAAACAGAAGTCATCGTCATGGACCCACTAGCTGCGGAAGCTAGCTCTCTAATCAGCTAAACCGACTCAATAACTCCACGGTGACGTTTTGGTGAACTTACCAAGCTAAAACAATATAAAAAGAATGCCATTGTAAATTAATAATACTAACACAGACACTCGTAAACCTGTTAGCTAATTAGTTCAGGCTAACGACGCTAGCTCGATTTCAATAGCACATACAAATATGCATGAAAACACTCCTACACGGGACGGTTTAGTAAGAAAGGATTGATTTAGTTATATTTAGGGCTGCAACAACCAATCGATTAAATCGATTAAAAAAATAGTTGGCGATTAATTTGGTCATCGATTCGTTGGATCTGTGCTATGCGCATGCGCAGAGGCTACTTTTTAAAAAACTGTTGTTTTTTTTATAAACCGTTCATTTATTAACGGCAACATTTACAAACAGCCGAGAAACAATAATCAAAATAAGTATGGTGCCAGTATGCATGTTTTTTTCCAATAAAATACTGGAAAGGATAGACATGTAGTTTGTCTCTTTTATCTGATTATTAATCGATTAATCAAAGTAATAATCAACAGATTAATCGATTATCAAATTAGTTGCTAGTTGCAGTCCTAGTTATATTGCAAAACTTACAACAGTGTTTCCCACACATTCATTTATTTGTGGCGGCCCGCCACGAAAGAATTACGTCCGCCACAAATAATTTTTTTTATTTTGGCCTGTCCAGCTTCTCAGGCAAATCATATAGTTGATGTAGATGCCCATATCGGCTGTTCAGATTTACTTTACAAAAGAGAAGTGTAGGATACTTCTCTTGTTGCCTTATTTGTATTTGACCACTACTGTTTTCTGTTTATTTGTTACTGACTGTGGCAGGACACCTCTGCCTCTGTTTCACTTTATGTTGCTGGTAAATAATATGGTTGTAGTAGTAGGCTAAAGTTAAATTATTTAGTATGCACTAATTAAAGGGGCAGAGCTTTAAGAGACATTTTAGCTTTTATATTTTATAAGATATATTTTTTGTAAGAACCACAAATAATAAATATATTTCAGTGAATAACTTATTGTTCAAATCTGTATATAAATATGTATATAAAGTGTTGTAATTATATTGTAAAATGGATGGATGGATGGATGGACGTTTAAAACAAAACTGTTATTATTAATTAGTAAGTATACATTTTTTGAGCCTTTTTAGAGAAAATCATATCATTGTAGTAAATTATGCAAATTACTTGATGATGTAATGGTGACCACGCCCATAGCCACGCCCCCACCACCACAGGTATCTTGGCAGTTTATGGGAAACACTGTACAAACGTTGCTTGGAGTGATGAATTAAGAATCCATACGAGTAGAACAGCTATGGACGACTAGAAGACGGAATGGCACTTCTACTTCCGGTTGACAAGCCAACGGTTTTCACTGATTGGAGAGCTAGCTTCCGCAGCTAGTGGGTCCATGACGATGACTTCTGTTTTGTTTGATCAGCTGTTTTACTGCCATGTTACAGACACTGTTTGGAAACAATTAAGGTATGTAAATAAACATTTATGAAATATTTCTGTATAAATAACTCATTTCACAACGTATATTTCTGCGGCTAATATATGGGGGAAAAAAAATTATTCTGAAATTTTGTGGGTGTGGCTTATATACTGGTACGCTCTATATCCGGAAAATACTGTACTAAATGGAAGGACACTGCAGCACATGAAACAAGAAGACTTGTCCAGAAGATGGTGCCATAGCACAAACAATAACACACCTATTCAGTGTATTTGCTTGGTGTTTTTTTTTTAAAACTATTTGCATTATTGTCGTCAGCGGAGAAAAATCCATGAATTCGCCGCACCGTTTTATAAGTGTAGGAAAAAAGTAGCGGCTTATAGTTTGGAATTTACAGTAATTCCTGCAAAGTATTAAAACACTGAAATAAACCGCAGTACCAGTCTTAGAAGAAACCAGTTGCTTTCATGACCAAAACCCTCGTGGATCTCAGAGTTATCACCTAAATCTCTCAGGCGATCAAATGTCCTTTGCTTGGGAGTCTTCAAAGTTATCCGCACTAATCATCAGGACCTGAAGCTTTCACGGGAAATCCTCTCCGGGGCAGCGCGAGGAAGCCGGTTATCTCGACAGCTCGCTGAGACGCATCACATTCAATTTGGAGCGAAAGCCAAGCCTGGAGATCAGATGGCAGCAGCTGTGTTGCCAGCCTGGCCCAGAGCGCTGCAGGGACAACTGGTCCGAGGCCAGCGTGCCGGGCTCGGCGAGAGCCAGGCCGGAAGGAACTGGCTGCTTATGTCATTACCCGCGAGGTAATTGCGCTGGACTGCCACTGATGCTGAGAGCCTCTTAAGAGGTGTCAGGGTCGATTTGGCTGCCGGGTCTGGTTCATGTGTGTTCTCACCTCCAGCCGACACGCCGAACGCATGTTCCCCCCCCTCCTCTTTGGCCGAGGCCGCCCCGAGGGAAGCCATTAGCCATGCAGACATGGTAATGGTGTCATTTGAGCCAATCGAGTGTCAAATGAGAGTCAACACCGCCACTAAGCAGCCACCGGCAATCACAGGCCGTCACCTGGCCGAGACACCTCCGAGGAACGCCGGGTCGGGAGCCGGCGCCTCCAGACGCACGCGAGGAAAGCTGCGGTGGGGGAGGAAGAGGTAAATCAGGCGCCGTTCGACGACAGCGGGGACAGCGAGTGTTGTAAAGCAATTAATTTTTATGACGGATGCCGCAACACAAGACCAGCAGTCATAAAACGCGATAGGACCCACGTCTTCCACTTTCGGCTTCTAAATCACAGTCGGGGGGGTCAGCGCTGAGTCGTCGTACGCCTTCAAGCGTTACAAGAAATGTGTCATCCGGACCAAAACGTACCTTATTTCATTCGCCGCATTACATAACTCGGGGAAAAATATACACATATATGACATGACATCGCCCCAGAGCCATATTTGGTAACGTGAGTCCATGTTTAAAAAGGCAGCCGGAGCCGGTGGAGGCTCGCAGCAAACTGAAGCACGGAAAAACGAGAGTAGAAATACGACCATTGAAGGGTGAAGTGCATTAAAGGCCTACTGAAATGATTTTTTTTTTATTTAAACGGGAATAGCAGATCCATTCTATGTGTCATACTTGATCATTTCGCGATATTGCCATATTTTTGCTGAAAGGATTTAGTAGAGATAATCGACGATAAAGTTCGCAACTTTTGCTCGCTGATAAAAAAAAGCCTTGCCTGTACCGGAAGTAGCGTGACGTCACAGGAGCTAGTATTCCTCACAATTCCCCGTTGTTTACAATGGAGCGAGAGAGATTCGGACCGAGAAAGCGACGATTACCCCATTAATTTGAGCGAGGATGAAAGATTCGTAGATGAGGAACGTTACAGTGAAGGACTTGAGAGGCAGTGATGGACGTATCTTTTTTCGCTCTGACCGTAACTTAGGTACAAGCTGGTTCATTGGATTCCACACTCTCTCCTTTTTCTATTGTGTATCACGGATTTGTATTTTAAACCACCTCGGATACTATATCCTCTTGAAAATGAGAGTCGAGCACGCGAAATGGACATTTAAAGTGACTTTTATCTCCAAGACAATACATCGGTGACACACTTAGCTACTGAGCTAACGTGCTAGCATCGTTCTCAAATGAAGATAGAAACAAAATAAATAAACCCCTGACTGGAAGGATAGACAGAAGAGCAAAAATACTATTAAACCATGTACATGTAACTACACGGTTAAAAATTCTCAGCCTGGTAAGGCTTAACAATGCTGTTGCTAACGACGCTAAGGCTAATTTAGCAACTTAGCAGCCGGAACTCACAGAACTATGATAAAACATTAGCGCTCCACCTACGCCAGCCAGCCCTCATCTTCCCATCAACAGCCGTGCTCACCTGCGTTCCAGCAATCAACGGCGCGACGAAGGACTTCATCCGTGGGTTTGGCGGCAAGCATCGGCTAGGCGTCTTCTATCAGGGTAAGTAGTCCTTGTTGTGTTGCTGTAAGTATTGTACTTAGCCGCTAAGACACCGATCGATCCCACCTACAACGTTCTTCTTTGCAGCCTCCATTGTTCATTAAACAAATTGCAAAAGATTCACCAACGCAGATGTCCAGAATACTGTGGAATTTTGTCGAAGAAAACAGAGCTTTGTGTATTGTGTCCAATAGGGCCCAAACACTTCCGCGCATTTTATGACGTCACGCGCATAAATCATATCCAAAGGAGATTTTCAACCGGAAGTGTGGCTGGAATTTTAAAATTGCACTTTATACGTTAACCCGGCCGTATTGGCATGTGTTTCAATGTTAAGATTTCATCATTGATATATAAACTATCAGACTGCGTGGTCGGTAGTAGTGGCTTTCAGTAGGCCTTTAAGGTCGCACAGAAAAACAACAACTTTGATTTCTGCTCAGTGCGAATCGACGCGGACTGTTTTGTGACTCCGAAAAAGCCGACTCACAATCCTAAAATGAATATGTCGTCACCGGCTATCAAATGTTTTACAACTTTGTTACATTTCACATGCACACTAACAAGGACATTGTCGAAAACCGGTCTGTGTTTGGTAGCGCCTGCGCAGTTATTTTAAAATTAGAGATGTCCGATAATATCGGCCGATAAATGCTTTAAAATGTAATATCGGAAATTATCGGTATCGTTTTTTTTATTATCGGTATCGTTTTTTTTTTTAATTAAATCAACATAAAAAACACAAGATACACTTACAATTAGTGCACCAACCCAAAAAACCTCCCTCCCCCATTTACACTCATTCACACAAAAGGGTTGTTTCCTTCTGTTATTAATATTCTGGTTCCTACATTATATATCAATATATATCAATACAGTCTGCAAGGGATACAGTCCGTAAGCACACATGAATGTGCGTGCTGCTGCTCCACTAATAGTACTAACCTTTAACAGTTAATTTTACTCATTTTCATTAATTACTAGTTTCTATGTAACTGATTTTATATTGTTTTACTTTCTTTTTTATTCAAGAAAATGTTTTTAATTTATTTATCTTATTTTATTTTATTAATTTAAAAAAAAAAAAGGACCTTATCTTCACCATACCTGGTTGTCCAAATTAGGCATAATAATGTGTTAATTCCACAACTGTATATATCAGTATCGGTATCGGTTGATATCGGTATCGGTAATTAAAGAGTTGGACAATATCGGAATATCGGATATCGGCAAAAAGCCATTATCGGACATCCCTAATTAAAATGATTAGAATGACATGAGTGTTGCTGGCCTCTTTAAAGTACACTTTTTGCCGTGCACCTCATTATTTTTGTTTTATTAAGTTTTTTGGAGTGCGTGTTTTTCCTCTATTTAGTACATGCTTGAACATTAAAATGCTGTACAAATCAGATGCTAATTGTTTTAGCATTACTTTGTTGTGTAACGGTACGTGTATTTTTGTATTGAACCGTTTCGGTACGGGGGTTTTGATTTCGGTTCGGAGGTGTACCGAACGAGTTTCCACATCATACTTGCCAACCCTCCCGTTTTTAGCGGGAGACTCCCGGTATTCAGCGCCTCTCCCGATAACCTCCGGGCAGAAATTTTCTCCCGACAAACTCCCGGTATTCAGCCGGAGCTGGAGGCCACGCCCCCTCCAGCTCAATGCGGACCTGAGTGGGGACGGCCTGTTCTCACGTCCGCTTTCCCACAATATAAACAGCTTGCCTGCCCAATGACGTCATAACTGTAGAATGATCGAGGGCGAGTTCTTGGTTTCTTATGTGGGTTTATTGTTAGGCAGTTTCATTAACGTCCTCCCAGCGCGGTAACAACACACAACAACAGCAGTCACGTTTAGTCTACCGTAAAGCAGTTCTTCTGCCGTAAACAGCAATGTTGTGACACTCTTAAACAGGACAATACTGCCATCTACTGGATAGCCTCCAGAACACTGAAATTAAAGTATTTCTTTTATTTATATGTATAATAAAATAAAAAATAAAATATATATATATATATATATATATATAAATATAGCTAGAATTCACTGAAAGTCAAGTATTTCATACGTATACTTATATATATATATATATATATATATGAAATACTTCAGTTGGTGAATTCTAGCTTACATATATTCCCCTCTTAACCACGCCCCCAACCACGCCCCCCCCACCCTCCGGTATTGGAGGTCTCAAGGTTGGCAAGTATGTTCCACATGGACATATTAAAATGCACACCGAGGCACAACACACGGCATGCTAGCAGCTAACGGGCTACGATAGACTGACCATACGTCTCTTTTGCGGAGCTGTCAGGGCGGAGTTTCTTAAATGCCTCAAATGTCCGGCATTTTGAGTTGGGGTTGCGTGTATTTTCAATGTACGTTCAGGGTTAAGAAGGGGTTAAAAACAAAACAAATTGTGCGCGCAGCAGCATTGGTGAGGGTTGGGCAGAGACAGAAAAAGCGAGAGAGTTATGATAAACGCGCATGCGTCGCCAGGCTCTGCTTTTTATCCATATATTTATCACATTTAATTTTTTTTTATCTATAGCAGGGGTGTCAAAAGTGTGCCCCGGAGGCCATTTGCGGCCCACAGCTAATGTTTTAAAGGCCCACGGCACATTCTAAAAATACTATTAAAATAAGCAAAAACATAACAAAAGTGAAATAAAAAAGGTTAAATGTAATTTAGAAAAAGTTGCAATGTTGACTAATAAAACAAAGCTGTTTGTTTTTCTTTCAAACTGTCATTGCTCAAAACATAATATTGAATCAAAATCAATGTTACTATGAATTATTGACCTACGCAAGGTTCCGATTACTTCACATCAAATATTCCACTAAGAAAAATATTTTTGGTGTAAGATTTTGCAAATTTGGTAAATAAATAACCCAAAAATGTATATTTTGTTGTTTTCTTACTGTACTGAAAATCGTGAAAACCGTGACCTCTAAACCGAGGTACGTACCGAACCAAAATTGTTGTGTACCGTTACACCCCCAGCATTATTCCATCATTAAGTGAAGACTTTAGTGTTTTGTTTTTACCTCACAGAACATATTGAATTAGTTAAACTTTTTCAAACCACCAGCTACCTTATTATACCATTAGTGGTTTAAAATAATACATTTTTTATTTTAACTTTATTTTCCACAATTACTACTTTTTTTCTATGCTTTGCACCCTGCGGCTTATGAAAAAGTGTGGCAATTGTATGTATTTTTCTTCGCTGACGGCTGTAAAGCCAATGGTTTTCACTAAACACATGCAAAGGCACATAAATGGTGTTATTGTTTGTGCTATTGTGCCATCTTCTGGACTAGTTTGTTCACTGCAGGTGCAGCTGGGTGAATGCCGACAAGTGTGTCCTGATAATTAAAGCTTTCAACCGGAAGCAGAAGTGCCGTTCCATCTTCTAGCCGTCCATAGCGTGTGTACTCGTATGGATTTTTCATTCATCGCTCCAAGCAATGTTTGTAAGTTTTACAATATAACTAAAACAAATCTTACTTACTAAACCGTCCCGTGTGTGATGTCTGTAGGAGTGTTTTCATGCATATTTGTACATGCTATCGTAAAGGGATCAAGCTAGCGTCGTTAGCATTAGCTAATATGTTAACACGTTTACGAGTGTATGTGTTAGTATTATTAACTTACAATGGCATTCTTTTTGTATTGTTTCAGTTTTGTAAATACACCAAAACCTCATCATGGAGCTAAAGTCTGTTTAGCTGATTGGAGAGCTAGCTTCCGCAGCTAGTGGGTCCATGACGATGACTTCTGTTTTGTTTGATCAGCTGTTTTACAGACAGTTAAGGTATGTAAGTAAACATTTACAAAATATTTCTGTTTTGTTTGATCAGCCATTTTACTGCCGTGTTACAGACACTGTTTGGAAACAATTAAGGTATGTAAATAAACATTTATAAAATATTTCTGTATAAAAAACTCATTTCACAACGTATATATTTACTGTAAATATGGAAAATAATTTTTCTTCTGAAATTTTGTGGGTGTGGCTCTAAATCCGGAAAATACTGTACTTATTTTTTCTTTTTTTTTAAACCAAAAAATATAACAGTAAGACCACTGGCTAGCCCGTTTTACCATTCGAGGTTTAACAGAATCTTTTTATTTTAAGTCTACATTTTTCACAATCACTTATTACATTTGTCACTCCCAACATTGTGCTTTAAATATTGCAGGGCAATTGTTTTTAAACTGGTACTGCCACAGAGTGAACTGGTACTGCCTAAGAGTGAACTGGTACTGCCAAAGAGTGAACTGGTACTGCTTAAGAGTGAACTGGTACTGCCAAAGAGTGAACTGGTACTGATTAAGAGTTAACTGGTAATGTCAAAGAGTGAACTAGTACTGCGAAAGAATGAACTAGTATTGCCAAAGAGTGAACTGGTACTGCCAAAGAGTGAACTGGTACTGATTAAGAGTTAACTGGTAATGTCAAAGAGTGAACTAGTACTGCAAAAGAATGAACTAGTACTGCCAAAGAGTGAACTGGTACTGCCTATGAGTGAACTGGTACTGCCAAAGAGTGAACTGGTACTGCCTAAGAGTGAACTGGTACTGCTTAAGAGTGAACCGGTACTGCTTAAGAGTGAACTGGTACTGCTTAAGAGTGAACTGGTACTGCCAAAAAATGAACTGGTACTGCCAAAGAGTGAACTGGTACTGCCAAAGAGTGAACTGGTACTGCCAAAGAGTGAACTGGTACCGATTAAGAGTGAACTGGTACTGCCAAAGAGTGAACTGGTACCGATTAAGAGTGAACTGGTACTGCCAAAGAGTGAACTGGTACTGCCAAAGAGTGAACTGGTACTGTCAAAGAGTGAACTGGTACTGTCAAAGAGTGAACTGGCACTGCCTAAGAGTGAACTGGTACTGCCAAAGAGTGAACTGGTACTGCCAAAGAGTTAACTGGCACTGCCAAAGAGTTAACTGGCACTGCCAAAGAGTTAACTGGCACTGCCAAAGAGTGAACTGGTACTGCCAAAGAGTGAACTGGTACTGCTTGAGTGAACTGGTACTGCCTGAGAGTGAACTGGTACTGCCTGAGAGTGAACTGGTACTGCCAAAGAGTGAACTGGTACCGATTAAGAGTGAACTGGTACTGCCAAAGAATGAACTGGTACTGCCAAAGAGTGAACTAGTACTGTCAAAGAGTGAACTGGTACTGTCAAAGAGTTAACTGGTACTGCAAAATAGTTAACTTGTACTGCCAAAGAGTGAAGTGGTACTGCCAAAGAGTGAAGTGGTACTGCCAAAGAGTGAACTGGTACTGCTTGAGAGTGAACTGGTACTGCCAAAGAGTGAACTGGTACTGCCAAAGAGTGAACTGGTACTGTCAAAGAGTGAACTGGTACTGCTTAAGAGTGAACTAGTACTGCCAAAGAGTGAACTGGTACTGCCAAAGAGTGAACTGGTACTGCCAAAGAGTGAACTAGTACTGTCAAAGAGTGAACTGGTACTGCAAAATAGTTAACTGGTACTGCAAAAGAGTTAACTTGTACTGCAAAATAGTTAACTTGTACTGCAAAATAGTTAACTTGTACTGCCAAAGAGTGAAGTGGTACTGCTTGAGAGTGAACTGGTACTGCCAAAGAGTGAACTGGTACTGCTTAAGAGTGAACTAGTACTGATTAAGAGTGAACTGGTACTGCCTGAGAGTGAACTTGTACTGCCAAAGAGTGAACTGGTACTGCTTGAGTGAACTGGTACTGCCTGAGAGTGAACTGGTACTGCCAAAGAGTGAACTGGTAGTCAAAGAGTGAACTGGTACTGCCAAAGAGTGAACTGGTACTGTCAAAGAGTGAACTGGTACTGCCAAAGAGTGAACTGGTACTGCCAAAGAGTGAACTGGTACTGTCAAAGAGTGAACTGGTACTGCCAAAGAGTGAACTGGTACTGCCAAAGAGTGAACTGGTACTGCCTGAGAGTGAACTGGTACTGCTTAAGAGTGAACTGGTACTGCTTAAGAGTGAACTGGTGCTGCCAAAGTTCTCCTTCTTAGTTGAAGAGTGTAAAAACTGGAGGCAACACATGGAAGCTTGTTGATGAGGCGTAACAGACATGGAAAAACTTCTCTCTCCTCATATTTTAACGCCGACAGCAGCATGGCTAAGTCTTACTACATCGTTGCTCAGGTGACGAAAGCTTTCCTCTTTTGCGGTCGCCATCTGCTGAAAACATTCTGCACTTTCAGTGCGCGGAAGGTTACGTACACGTTCGACGTGTTTCCACACTGGCAGCACCTTTTTCCAGGGAATAGGTGTTCATTTGTCGGCGTGTGGTAACAAGGTCCGCAGGGATGCGGGTCAAGCAGCAGAAAAACGCGCACGTGTGTTTGCGGCGGCCTTTGCCCCCCCGGCAGATGTAGCAACGTGACGAGGACATGTGTCCGACTTGGACGTGCAGTCTTGTGGTCTTCCCAGGGAAAAAAAAACCCAGCATGTCGCGTCACTTGAGGACAAACGAGGAGCTCCTCTACACTGGAGCGCCAACACAGTACTACTCCTCCCCTCCTCCTCCCCCTCCCCCTCCCCCTCCCCAGCGCACAGTTCCAGAGGAGAGCCCTTTTCCAAGGCTCCGTGGAAACAACATCTCTCTCTCTTTTTCTGGAACGACCGCACGCTGCGGCGCGGCCTCGCCAATGTTGTATTAATCAGCCACAACAAAATGACATGCTCGCGCAGGAATGCCTAATAAATACAACACATGAAAAGCCTCAGCGAGAGTGCAAGAACTGCATCCAGCCATGGAGCAGGAGCTTTCAAACACCCCGACTTATTCAAGCACATATAGCTATTATAGATTCATACTCCGCACAATCAACCCACGATGAAACATTTACGACAACAAACATGAATCAATAATCCAAACATGCATTGGCTCTTTTTTACATTGCCGGTGTGTCCAACTTAATCATTCATCCTAAAAGGTGTCCAAAGTGCGGCCCGCGGCACATTGTACTAAAAAAAATAAGCGGAATAAAACGGGTGTACTGTAATGAGAAGATTCAAACATCGAAAGTAAAAGGAAAACCTTTTTGTGTAGTGGATTGTCCAAAGCTTAAATAGCAACAAAAGTGAATTTAGTACAAAAAGTTTATTTACCCATAATCAAGTCAGATTGAGCTGTCCATGCAGACACACAATCGTCCTCCGGAGGACTCACAAAAAGCAATCTCTCTCTCGAGTCCCGGTCTCCTGCCATTTTTATCTGTCTCTTCGTGCGTCACTCTGTTTTTCCTCTTGCGTCACTCTTGTGGTCTTCGACATGTTTGTTTTCGCAACATCCTTGGATCCCTTAATCATACTTAGACAATCAAAACATTCTGTAGACAGGTTGGCACGACTTAATATTCACTTTTGTCCCACACCCGGTCCATTCAATGGCACAGAATAGAAGACAAATTAAATGAGTGTACATTCTCAGGTCTAGTGATGCTGGCCTCCTGGAGGTCCCCAAGACCAGGCGCCGAACCTGGGGCGACAGGGCCTTCTCCGTGGCTGCCCCCTCTCTCTGGAACGCTCTCCCCAGGCACATCAGAGAAGCCCCCTCCCTCCCTACCTTCAAAACCACCCTAAAAACTCACCTCTTCACATTAGCCTTTCCAAACTGACCCTGCCCTTGGTGTTTCTTTATTATTATTTTTTTCTTTTCTTAGTTTCTTTTCCTAATAAAGTTGTTTTGTTTTCGACATGTTTGTTTTTGCAACATCCTTGGATCCCTTAATCATACTTAGACAATCAAAACATTCTGTAGACAGGTCGGCACGACTTAATATTCACTTTTGTCCCACACCCGGTCCATTCAATGGCACAGAATAGAAGAGAAATTAAATGAGCGTACATTCTTGACAGACATGAAATATAGTTCAAAGGTCAGAAATTCTACTACATGACTTATTCCTAACACAATTATGAGTGGGACCCTTTTGGATCCCGAGACCTCTAGTGTGTTTTGTTTTTTTAAACTGTCATTGCTCAAAGAATAATGACGAATCAAAGTCGGTGTTGTTATGAATGATTGACCTACACTGCAAAAACTGAAATCTAAGTAAGATGAAATATCTCTTAATCATGCACCCTAAAGGTGTCCAAAGTGCGGCCCGTGGCACATTGTACTAAAAAAAATAAGCGGAATAAAACGGGTGTACTGTAATGAGAAGATTCAAGCATCGAAAGTAAAAGGAAAAAATAATAACGTATTTGTGTAGTGGATTGTCCGAAGCTTAAACAGCAACAAAAGTGAATTTAGTACAAAAAGTTTATTTACCCATAATCAAGTCAGATTGAGCTGTCCATGCAGACACACAAACGTCCTCCGGAGGACTCACAAAAAGCAATCTCTCTCGAGTCCCGGTCTCCTGCCATTTTTATCTGTCTCTTCGTGCGTCACTCTGTTTTTTCCTCGTGCGTCACTCTTGTGGTCTTCGACATGTTTGTTTTTGCAACATCCTTGGATCCCTTAATCATACTTAGACAATCAAAACATTCTGTAGACAGGTCGGCACGACTTAATATTCACTTTTGTCCCACACCCGGTCCATTCAATGGCACAGAATAGAAGAGAAATTAAATGAGTGTTCATTCTTGACACACATGAAATATAGTTCAAAGGTCAGAAATTCTACTACATGACTTATTCCTAACACAATTATGAGTGGGACCCTTTTGGATCCCGAGACCTCTAGTGTGTTTTTTTTTTTAAACTGTCATTGCTCAAAGAATAATGACGAATCAAAGTCGGTGTTGTTATGAATGATTGACCTACACTGCAAAAACTGAAATCTAAGTAAGATGAAATATCTCTTAATCATTCACCCTAAAGGTGTCCAAAGTGCGGCCCGTGGCACATTGTACTAAAAAAAATAAGCGGAATAAAACGGGTGTACTGTAACGAGAAGATTCAAGCATCGAAAGTAAAAGGAAAAAATAACGTATTTGTGTAGTGGATTGTCCGAAGCTTAAACAGCAACAAAAGTGAATTTAGTACAAAAAGTTGATTTACCCATAATCAAGTCAGATTGAGCTGTCCATGCAGACACACAAACGTCCTCCGGAGGACTCACAAAAAGCAATCTCTCTCTCAAGTCCCGGTCTCCTGCCATTTTTATCTGTCTCTTCGTGCGTCACTCTGTTTTTTCTCGTGCGTCACTCTTGTGGTCTTCGACATGTTTGTTTTTGCAACATCCTTGGATCCCTTAATCATACTTAGACAATGAAAACATTCTGTAGACAGGTTGGCACGACTTAATATTCACTTTTGTCCCACACCCGGTCCATTCAATGGCACAGAATAGAAGAGAAATTAAATGAGTGTACATTCTTGACACACATGAAATATAGTTCAAAGGTCAGAAATTCTACTACATGACTTATTCCTAACACAATTATGAGTGGGACCCTTTTGGATCCCGAGACCTCTAGTGTGTTTTTTTTTTTAAACTGTCATTGCTCAAAGAATAATGACGAATCAAAGTCGGTGTTGTTATGAATGATTGACCTACACTGCAAAAATTGAAATCTAAGTAAGATGAAATATCTCTTAATCATTCACCCTAAAGGTGTCCAAAGTGCGGCCCGTGGCACATTGTACTAAAAAAAATAAGCGGAATAAAACGGGTGTACTGTAATGAGAAGATTCAAGCATCGAAAGTAAAAGGAAAAAATAACGTATTTGTGTAGTGGATTGTCCGAAGCTTAAACAGCAACAAAAGTGAATTTAGTACAAAAAGTTTATTTACCCATAATCAAGTCAGATTGAGCTGTCCATGCAGACACACAAACGTCCTCCGGAGGACTCACAAAAAGCAATCTCTCTCGAGTCCCGGTCTCCTGCCATTTTTATCTGTCTCTTCGTGCGTCACTCTGTTTTTTCCTCGTGCGTCACTCTTGTGGTCTTCGACATGTTTGTTTTTGCAACATCCTTGGATCCCTTAATCATACTTAGACAATGAAAACATTCTGTAGACAGGTTGGCACGACTTAATATTCACTTTTGTCCCACACCCGGTCCATTCAATGGCACAGAATAGAAGAGAAATTAAATGAGCGTACATTCTTGACAGACATGAAATATAGTTCAAAGGTCAGAAATTCTACTACATGACTTATTCCTAACACAATTATGAGTGGGACCCTTTTGGATCCCGAGACCTCTAGTGTGTTTTTTTTTTTTAAACTGTCATTGCTCAAAGAATAATGACGAATCAAAGTCGGTGTTGTTATGAATGATTGACCTACACTGCAAAAACTGAAATCTAAGTAAGATGAAATATCTCAAATAAGGGTGATATTTGCTTATTTTCTGTCTGATAAGATAATTCTTCTCACTAAGCAGGTTTTATGTTAGAGTGTTTTACTTGTTTTAAGGGTTTTGGTCCTAAATTATCCCAGTAAGATATTACAGCTTGTTGCTGAGATTTGATGACTTATATCAGCGTTCCTCAAAGTGTGGGGCGCGCCCCACTGGTGGGGAATAGAGACATGACAGGTGGGGCGTGAGGAACTGGAGGAAATTTCACTTAAAATTTGTTTTTTTGTTTTTTTATATTCTTAGATTTTTTTTTTTTTTACTATGCTTTCATTTTCTATACACACTGTAAATCACTTTGTGATTCTGTCTGTGAAATCCGCTTTATAAATAAATGTAAATTACTTATTTTTCCTTTAGGCTTTAAATTTCTAGGTAGGAGCGAAAGTTTGACAGACATAGCAACAGTAACTAATGGGGGCTCAAATAGGCTCATTGCAGTCACTAATGCTGGAGTACTGTAAAACTCATGTTCACTTGCCCTGTCTTGCCAAATGCATAGCTCCTCCTTTTTTTTTTGCAAAGATTGCAAAGTGGCACTTTTATTTGATTTATTATTGAACTTGATGCAAGTTATTTGATTTATTATTGAACTTGATGCAAGTTATAACACTTTTATTTGATTTATTATTGAACTTGATGCAAGTTATAACACTTTTTTTGATTTATTATTGAACTTGATGCAAGTTATTTGATTTATTATTGAACTTGATGCAAGTTATAACACTTTTATTTGATTTATTATTGAACTTGATGCAAGTTATAACACTTTTTTTGATTTATTATTGAACTTGATGCAAGTTATAACACTTTTTTTGATTTATTATTGAACTTGATGCAAGTTATAACACTTTTGTTTTATTTATTATTGAACTTGGTGCAAGTTATTTTATTTATTATTGAACTTGATGCAAGTTATACCACAGCTGCACAGTTATTTTATTTATTATTGAACTTGATGTTATTTTATGTTATTGAGTTTGAATGTATACAACTTGATGTTACTTGATGTTCAATAAATTTGAAAATGTTAAGCTTGGCATTAGCGTTCTATTGGGGCGATGGGGGCAGGTGGGGCTTGAAAACTCCCCCTTGTCCAAAGTGGGGGATGACAAAAAAAGTTTGAGAACCACTGACCTATATTGAGTAAAACATGCTTGAAACTAGAATATCAACTGTTGCAAAGCTGTGTCATCAACACTCACAAGTATTTTCAATGAAACAATAGAAAATACGTACTCAATATAGTAGTACAGTTGGCACAGTACAGTAAACTGACAGTTAATATTTAAACATTTAACATCTCAAACAATTTTAAAGAGAAATAGTTCATGCACATTCAGATAAATTCCTCAAAATTACAATTAAAAAAATTTGGGCCGGGGGCCGGGCTGTATATATGCGCACTAATTGACTGAAAGAGCACGCACTTGACGCGATGATGTCATGTTATCGATGGAAAAATGCATTTTTAGACAATATGATTTGCCTGAGCGGGTAGTAGACCCCGAGAGTAACAAGATGTTGTTGCCTTTCCATTAAGAACAAACTAGTTTTTAGTATAAGTTTGCTGGTTTCAAGAAATGTAATGCCGAGCGCATATCATTATGTCAAGATAATGGCACTAGCATTTACTTAATTTAAGAATATTTTTCAACATATTGAGCAAAAAGGTCTCTTTTTTTTTCTACCAAGAAAAGTGCACTTATTAGTGAGAATATACTTATTATAAGGTATTTTTGGGTTCATTAAGGTTAGCAAATTTTACTTGTTTTGGAAAG
>NC_084740.1:69486282-69496282 GCF_033978785.1 Entelurus aequoreus
GCCCCAAAAACTTGGAAAAACGCGATTCATAGCGTTACTTTTTGGTGTAACCATCATGAGCGTTCTGTTCAGGTATATTTCTTTTATATTTTGATAAATCATCATATTTATGTATTACTAAATTGAAATAGGTATTGATCAATCTTTAAGCTGTGTGTATTTGATTTCAGTTTGCTTTTGACATCTTATTTAGAATTGTAGTCGGAACTTTCACAACCTGGTGTTGCGCTCATGATGGCGTAACCAAACTAGATTATTTTGAATATTTATTCCCTTTTTTACATTACATTACAATATTCATTTATAAACATTGAATACATTTCAAATATCAATAAAATGCAATTGCCTTCATCTTATAGGGTAATGTTTAGTTACACCAAGTCATGAGCGTAACACTAAGCTTCATCACTTTGACTTGTAATATCTCTAATTCTGGTGGTGTTTTATGCTTTTTTTCTTTTTGGAACATGTACTATACATATAATACAATAAAGTCCCATACAAAATTATGTTTCTAGCAATACTTTAATTTTGCCTTTGAAAGTAACACTCCAATGTCCATTAGTGGAGCTGTACACAAATGGAAGCTTTTTAAATAGTGATAATTCGGGCCGCAGCTCTCAATCATTTTATTTCCGTAAATTCCTGACTATAGGCCGATTTTTTTCCCCCTACGCTTTGAACCCTCCGGCTTATAAAATGGCGCGGCTCAAAGCAAATAGTTTCCATTAAAGACATGCAAAGACACCTAAATTATGCGCTATTGTTTGTGCTGTGGTGCCATCTTGTGGACGAGTTCGCTCACTGCAGCAGCTGCTGGGCGAGTGTGAACTCCTATTGTTTCAAGCTTTGAACAGGACGTAGAAGTGCTCATCCATAGCGTTTCTACTCGTATGGATTCTTCATTCATCACTCCAAGCAACGTTTGTAAGTTTTGTAATATAACTCAGTGTTTCCCATAAACTGCCAAGATACCTGTGGCGGTGGGGGCGTGGCTACGGGCGTGGTCACCATGACATCATCGAGTAAATTGCATAATTTACTACAATATGATTTTCTCTAAAAAGGCTTAAAAATGTATACTTACTAATTAATAATAACAGTTTTGTTTTAAACGTCCATCGATCCATCCATCCATTTTACAATATAATTACAACACTTTATGTACATATTTATATACAGATTTGAACACTAAGTTATTCACTGAAATATATTTATTAATTGTGGTTCTTACAAAAAATATATCTTATAAAATATAAAAGCTAAAATGTCTCTTAAAGCTCTGCCCCTTTAATTAGTGCATACTAAATAATTTAACTTTAGCCTACTACTACAACCATATTATTTACCAGCAACATAAAGTGAAACAGAGGCAGAGGTGTCCTGCCACAGTCAGTAACAAATAAACAGAAAACAGTAGGGGTCAAATACAAATAAGGCAACAAGAGAAGTATCCTACACTTCTCTTTTGTAAAGTAAATCTGAACAGCCTATATGGGCATCTACATCAACTATATGATTTGCCTGAGAAGCTGGACAGGACAAAAAAATAAAATAAAATAAAAATAAATAAATAAATACAAAGTTTATTTTTTAATTTTAATTTTTTTATTTGTGGCGGACGTAATTCTTTCGTGGCGGGCCGCCACAAATAAATGAATGTGTGGGAAACACTGTAACTAAGACGATTCTTACTTATTAAACCGTCCCATATGTGAGGAATGGTCTCATGCATATTTGTACGTACTATCGTAATGTAATCAAGCTAGCGTCGTTAGCATCAGCTGATATGCTAACAGGTTTACAAGTGTCTGTGTTAGCATTGTTAACTTAGAAGGGCATTCTTTTTGGTTGTTTCAGTTTCGTAAATTCGCCAAAACCTCACCGTGGAGTTATTGAGTCTGTTTAGCTGATTGGAGAGCTAGCTTCCGCAGCTTCCGTTGTGTTTGATCAGCCGTTTTACTGCCATGTTAGACACTGTTTGGAAACAATTAAGGTATGTAAATAAACATTCACAAAATATTTCTGTGTAAATAACTCATTTTAAAACGTATATATCTGCGGGTTTAGTGGGTGCGGCTAATATACCGGGGCGCTCTATAGTCTGGAAAATACGCTATTTTCAGCCGTTTGCGGGCCATTTTAAATGATGTGGCGGCCCCGGGCCTCGAGTTGGACACCTGTGACCTAAAAACAGTCATGAGAAAAACAGTCAATTCCGGTTGAAAGGAATACGTGCAAAGCTCCTGGACTGAAAAGCAAAATATCTGCGAGTGAAAACGGTGATTTTAGCCGTGTCCAGATTTCGTTCAGTGTTTTTCTCCTTTTCCTCCCAGAGGGTGCTTGGGGGGGCCAAAGGCGCACGGCCCGAAAGGAGCATTTGATTAAATCTGCGGTTGACGTGCTGGACAGGTGAGATTGATGAGGCTCCTCCGAGCTTCACACTGTGCCGAGAGCGGGGGCACAGGAACACAACGCTGCAGTGTGGCAGGCCAGGGCTCGGGGCCCGCTCGCGCCGTGGGGTCCCCCCGGCCTGATTAATGGGACTGGAGGCCCTTCAAAAACAGCACTCCCCGCAGACGGCGCTCCAAAAATAACCGGGCTCCGACAGGCTGCGGCTTCTAAAAGGGTCCAGACTTCAAGATGGAGGAGGAAACCGTAATCTGCCTCATTAGGAACTCTAATAACTCCTCCACTTTATGCGACGTAACAAAAGTTGACGACTGACACTGCATCAACTATACGATCTCGGCGGGAGTCGCCGTGGTTACGCGCAAGTGACAGGCGCAGTTAGCAGAGAAGTTAGCGGGACCCCGAGGCCCGTAAACATCTTAGTAAAAAGTGACTGACAAACATGTCGTTTGTCGACCTCTTTCAACACGATGCAAGCCACGGACGTCTGCTCGAAAACAAAATATTGCTTCAATAAACGTGCTGCTTTGCACCTCGACGAGTACGCAACGTCCACTTCCCGGGGCCAATCGTTTCAACACACAAATACTGAGACATGTCAAGTTTGATCCAAATGTGGTGAGTAATTAAGGGTCATCTTGACAAATCCTCACAGTGTTTACCCCTGGGACCTCTGTGGGTCTTTATTTATTGCCTTTGAAGATGACATCAAGCAACAGAAAGTTTGTTTTAAAGTTAGCGGGATGACATGTGGCCACAGGAATTTATCTCAAGATTAGCATTGTCCGATCTTCGCTAAGTTACTGAGTGAGTGTACATTGGAGTTCCCCGGGACCTTTTTGTCCCCCATTGATTCCCTCTTATAATGGACAACAGTGTGATATTACCATGCTTTTTTTGTGCATATAAATCCTATTCGAGGTGTAATTTGACCCTTCAACCACTGGATACCGCCAAATATTCATATTGGACGCATACCGTATTTTTCGGACTATAAGTCGCAGTTTTTTTTCATAGTTTGGCCGGGGGTGCGACTTATACTCAGGAGCGACTTATGTGTGAAATTATTAACACATTACCGTAAAATATCAAATAATATTATTTAGCTCATTCACGTAAGAGACTAGACCAGGGGTCGGCAACCCGCGGCTCCGGAGCCGCATGCGGCTCCTTGACCACTCTGATGCGGCTCAGCTACATACATGCCGACCCCCCCGATTTTCCCAGGAGATTGATGGATGTCAGTGTCTTTCATAGATAACTCCCAGGGAAAAAATCATCCTATTTACACTCTAATTACTAAATAAAGGGCGTGCCCTAATTGCACTGCAGTAATTGTCCTCTATAGCATTTACATACAGCGTGCCAGTCCAGCCACATGTTGCATGTTGTTATTACTTGCACACACAGGAGACAGCAAAGCATACTTACTCATCAGCCACACAGCTTACACTGACGGTAGCCATATCAAACAACTTTAACATTGTTACGTTACAAATATGCGCCACACTGTGAACCCACACCAAAAAAGAATGAAAAACACATTTCTGGAGAACATCCCACCGTAACACAACATAAACACAACACAACCATTACCCAGAATCCCATGCAGCCCTAACTCTTCCGGTCTACATTATACACCCCCGCCACCACCAAATCCCCCCACACATCAACCCCCCGCCTCTCCGTGCGTTGGTTGAGCGGAAGAGATAGGGCTGCATGGGATTCTGGGTATTGGTACCGTCAGTGTAAGATGTGTGGCTGCTGAGTTAGTACGCCTTGCTGTCACTTACATGAGCAAGCTGAAGCTGCATTCTACTTGTGGTCGAGCAGGTACACTGTTAGGGCAGACTGCAGAGGGCGCCAAATGCAGTGTCATCACGCTCTGATATGCGGGAGTCTCCCGGGTAAAATGAGAGGGTTGGCAAGTATGACGCTATCAAGCGACATTCATTCAAAACTCGCGGGCTGTACTAACATCAAATTTCCACATTAAAGTGCGTGCCGGTGCGTGTGTCGGAGACCCCTGGTTAACATAGCACAAAGCGTTTAAGCTTTGTATGCGGTGTTTTTCATTTTAAATTTTAAAAATTTTTTTGTGGCTCCCATTACTTTCTTTAATTTGTGAAACTTGCCAAAATGGCTCTTTGAGTGGTAAAGGTTGCCGACCCCTGGACTAGACGTACAAGATTTCATGGGATTTAGCGATTAGGAGTGACAGATTGTTTGGTAAACGTATAGCATGTTCTATACACTACCGTTCAAAAGTTTGGGGTCACCCAAACAATTTTGTGGAATAGCCTTCATTTCTAAGAACAAGAATAGACTGTCGAGTTTCAGATGAAAGTTCTCTTTTTCTGGCCATTTTGAGCGTTTAATTGACCCCACAAATGTGATGCTCCAGAAACTCAATCTGCTCAAAGGAAGGTCAGTTTTGTAGCTTCTGTAACGAGCTAAACTGTTTTCAGATGTGTGAACATGATTGCACAAGGGTTTTCTCATCATCAATTAGCCTTCTGAGCCAATGAGCAAACACATTGTACCATTAGAACACTGGAGTGATAGTTGCTGGAATTGGGCCTCTATACACCTATGTAGATATTGCACCAAAAACCAGACATTTGCAGCTAGAATAGTCATTTACCACATTAGCAATGTATAGAGTGTATTTCTTTAAGGTTAAGACTAGTTTAAAGTTATCCTCATTGAAAAGTACAGTGCTTTTCCTTCAAAAATAAGGACATTTCAATGTGACCCCAAACTTTTGAACGGTAGTGTATGTTATAGTTATTTGAATGACTCTTACCATAATATGTTACGTTAACATACCAGGCACGTTCTCAGTTGGTTATTTATGCCTCATATAACGTACACTTATTCAGCCTGTTCACTATTCTTTATTTATTTTAAATTGCCTTTCAAATGTCTATTCTTGGTGGTGGGTTTTATCAAATAAATGTCCCCAAAAAATGCGACTTATACTCCAGTGCGACTTGTACCGGTATATGTTTTTTTTCCTTCTTTATTGTGCATTTTTCGGCCGGTGCGACTTATACTCCGGAGCGACTTATACTCCGAAAAATACAGTAGCTGCTTTGAATCTGCCAAAAACGTACGTAATAAAAACTAGTAATCGACCGACATGGTTTTTTTCAGGACCGATACTGATTATTAGCGGTGACTGAGGCCGATGACGGATATTTGGAGCCGATGTTCAAAAGTGGAAAAAAGAAAGAAAAAAAAGTTTGCTTAACAAACGCAAAATACCTCGGCTTCTGATTGGCTCTGCCTCTTACTCGTGCGCAGTTTGTGTAACCAATGAGAAGGCGCCGTGGGCGGGACAATGCTGGAAAAGTAATCGTTGTTGGCTCTCACAAAGTCTGCATGATTTGCATTGTTGTTGATGGGGAAGGGATCTGGGGTTCCTCCTCTACGTCACGCGATCACGTGACTGGCCGGCTTATTAACTCTCAAAATGGCTCAGGAATCTCCGTGAGATTGATACTATTTTGATCGTATCTATTTACTCGCAAACTCGAGTCTTTTGGTGTCATAAATCAGATATATATGATACTAGCTTCAATATAGAGGTACCTCTACCGGTACTTTAAGTCAGGGGTGTCCAAACTACGCTAGGGGTCTTCAATTTGGCCCGGGAGACGGCATGAAGTCAACAAGCAATCTGGCAGGGAAGGGTGTTTACATCCATCCATCCATCCATTTTCTACCGCTTGTCCCTTTTGGGGTCGCTGGAGCCTATCTCAGCTGCATTCGGGCGGAAGGCGGGGTACACCTCATCGCAGGGCCAACACAGATAGACAGGCAACATTCACACTGACATTCACACTCTAGGGCCAATTTAGTGTTGCCAATCAACCTATCCCCAGGTGCATAATAAATTTAAATATCTGGCGGATTGATAGGTGCTTTTTTTGTCGCCATCTTGTGGAAAATGTGAGTGACTCAGGCCGGTGACCATGGCGTAGACTGTCTAGAGACTATCAATCAATCAATCAAAGTTTATTTATATAGCCCTTAATCACAAGCGTCTCAAAGGGCTGCACAAACCACAACAACACAACAACATCCTCGGCTCAGATCCCACATCAGGGCAAGAAAAAACTGAACCCAATGGGCACAATGAGAAACCTTGGAGGGAACCAAAAATGTCAGGACCGCCCCCAAAAGAATTAAAGCCGCCACAAAATTTTTTTTTTTTTTTTTTTTTTGTCCTGTCCAGCTTCCCAGGCAAATCATAAAGTTGATGTAGATGCCCATATCGGCTGTTCAGATTTACTTTACAAAACAGAAGTGTAGGATCAAGATTTTTGGAGCTCTTTGTTCAGTGGATCAGATGTTTGATGAAGCTTTGTGTCTATCTACTACCACTACTGTTTTCTGTTTATTTGTTACTGACTGTGGCAGGACACCTCTGCCTCTGTTTCACTTTATGTTGCTGGTAAATAATATGGTTGTAGTAGTAGGCTAAAGTTAAATTATTTAGTATGCACTAATTAAAGGGGCAGAGCTTTAAGAGACATTTTAGCTTTTATATTTTTATAAGATATATTTTTTGTAAGAACCACAATTAATAAATATATTTCAGTGAATAACTTATTGTTCAAATCTGTATATAAATATGTACATAAAGTGTTGTAATTATATTGTAAAATGGATGGATGGATGGATGGATGGATGGATGGACGTTTAAAACAAAACTGTTATTATTAATTAGTAAGTATACATTTTTTGAGCCTTTTTAGAGAAAATCATATCATTGTAGTAAATTATGCAAATTACTCGATGATGTCATGGTGACCACGCTCATAGCCACGCTCCCACAGGTTTCTTGGCAGTTTATGGGAAACACTGTACTGCTACAGTTACAACAGCATTTTACTTATATGACCCAATCCAAACAACCCTCCCTAGTCATGGCGCAGGAAAAAAATAAATTCAAACATCTTCGACCCAACTCTCTCGTTTGAGTCACACATCAAGAGTGTTACTAAAACGGCCTTCTTTCATCTCAGTAATATCTCTAAAATTCGTTCCATTTTGTCCACTAGCGACGCTGAGATCATTATTCGTGCGTTCGTTACGTCTCGTCTCGATTACTGTAACGTATTATTTTCGGGTCTCCCTATGTCTAGCATTAAAAGATTACAGTTGGTACAAAATGCGGCTGCTAGACTTCTGACAAGAACAAGAAAGTTTGATCATATTACGCCTATACTGTATATACCTTTATATACCTGTACATATATACCTATACTGGCTCACCTGCACTGGCTTCCTGTGCACTTTAGATGTGACTTTAAGGTTTTACTACTTTCGTATAAAATACTACACGGTCTAGCTCAGGGGTCACCAACGCGGTGCCCGCGGGCATCAGGTCGCCCGTAAGGACCAGATGAGTCGCCCGCTGGCCTGTTCTAAAAATAGCTCAAATAGCAGCACTTACCAGTGAGCTGCCTCTATTTTTTAAATTGTATTTATTTACTAGCAAGCTGGTGTCGCTTTGCTCGACATTTTTAATTCTAAGAGAGACAAAACTCAAATAGAATTTGAAAATCCAAGAAAATATTTTAAAGACTTGGTCTTCACTAACTGACAAAGAAACATATGACAGATTTGGTGTCCAGTACAAAGTGTGACGTGATTTATTAAAACATTTGAGAGTTGACTTTTGTATTTTACATGAGTTATTATTTGTACAAACATGGTGCAAAGTAATTCATGATTTGATAAAAAAAAATGTTAGTGGCTAGCTAGTTAAAATGGGATATTGTGATTTCACAAGACTGTCTTAGAAGTGATCATTTGAAAATGTTCAATTTGAAAAATGTGCACTTAGAGAAAATATAAAAATAAAGTGTTGCATATTGATATTTATCTGTTTCTATATATATTTATTGTGAGAAATCATTAAGATGATCATTGTTTCCACAAAGATAAATATCATTAATTATTAATAATAACATAGAGTTAAAGGTAAATTGAGCAAGTTGGCTATTTCTGGCCATTTATTTAAGTGTGTATCAAACTGGTAGCCCTTCGCATTAATCAGTACCCAAGAAGTAGCTCTTGGTTTCAAAAAGGTTGGTGACCCCTCCTCTAGCTCCATACTATCTTGCTGATTGTATTGTACCATATGTCCCGGCAAGAAATCTGCGTTCAAAGAACTCCAGCTTATTAGTGATTCCCAGAGCCCAAAAAAAGTCTGTGGGCTATAGAGCGTTTTCTATTCGGGCTCCAGTACTCTGGAATGCCCTCCCGGTAACAGTTAGAGATGCTACCTCAGTAGAAACATTTAAGTCCCATCTTAAAACTCATTTGTATACTCTAGCCTTTAAATAGACCCCACTTTTATACCAGTTGATCTGACGTTTCTTTTCTTTTCTGCTCTCCCTTGTGGAGGGGTGGGGGTGCACAGGTCCGGTGGCCACGAATGAAGTGCTGGCTGTCCAGAGTCGGGACCCGGGGTGGACCGCTCGCCTGTGCATCGGTTGGGGACATCTCTGCGCTGCTGACCTGTCTCCGCTCGGGATGGTCTCCTGCTGGCCCCACTATGGACTGGACTCTCGCTATTATGTTAGATCCACTATGGACTGGACTTTCACAATATTATGCTAGATCCACTCGACGTCCATTGCTCCGGTCGCCCTAGAGGGCGAGGGGGGTCACCCACATCTGCGGTCCTCTCCAAGGTTTCTCATTGTCATCCCACTGGGTTGAGTTTTTCCTTGCCCTGATGTGGGATCTGAACCGAGGATGTCGTTGTGGCTTGTGCAGCCCTTTGAGACACTTGTGATTTAGGGCTATATAAATAAACATTGATTGATTGATTGAAATAGTCATGAAAATAAAGAAAACGCATTGAATGAGAAGGTGTGCCCAAACTTTTGGCCTGTACTGTATATGTATAGGACAAACACACATATATAGTTACTTTCGTGTTCTTTTGCAAAGTTTTTTTTAACCTAATGCAGCCCCCCAGTCAAAAAGTTTGGACACCTCTAAGTGTTTCCCACACATTCATTTATTTGTGGCGGCCCGCCACGAAATAATTTTTTTTATTTATTTATTTTTTTGTCCTGTCCAGCTCCTCAGGCAAATCATATAGTTGATGTAGATGCCCATACCGGCTGTTCAGATTTACTTTACAAAAGAGAAGTGTAGGATCAAGATTTTCGGAGCTCTTTGTTCAGTGGATCAGATGTTTGATGAAGCTTTGTGTCTATCTACCACCACTACTGTGTTCTGTTTATTTGTTATTGACTGTGGCAGGACACCTCTGCCTCTGTTTCACTTTATGTTGCTGGTAAATAATATGGTTGTAGTAGTAGGCTAGAGTTACATTATTTAGTATGCACTAATTAAAGGGGCAGAGCTTTAAGAGACATTTTAGCTTTTATATTTTTATAAGATATATTTTTTGTAAGAACCACAATTAATAAATATATTTCAGTGAATAACTTATTGTTCAGATCTGTATATAAATATGTACATAAAGTGTTGTAATTATATTGTAAAATGGATGGATGGATGGATGGATGGATGGATGGACGTTTAAAACAAAACTGTT
>NC_084740.1:69498782-69511282 GCF_033978785.1 Entelurus aequoreus
AAGGAGCTTTTCTAACCTGTACAAAGTTTCACTATACTGTAATTATTATACCAAATAATACATTGCGAGAATCTAATTAAGAATCGTGCTGAAACGAGAACTTAGCCTGAAACGAATCATCAGCCCAAGAATCGGGTTCGTATTGAATCGGTAGGTGCCCAAAGATTCACAACCCTACTAATATCGACATGGGCCGATACCAAACACTTATATCGTGATACGGTTTTCAGCCCGAACTTATCAACAGCCAAGGTTTGCTAATTCAAAGTAATGTCTAACAGATATTGACACGAGTTCTGATTTACACTTTCACGATGCTGTACTTCTGTTTCGTGATTTTCCTACGCTGTCAAAATGTGAACCGTGGACCAGATTGATTCTATTTACACGATTTCTTGAGGGGGCATCCATTCAAAGTCCAACCAAGTCCAAGGTTGAACTGTCCCCTGGTACCGACTGTGTTTGAATTCCAAGGGACCTCTGTGGCTAAAGTGATATTCCAGAAAAGTGGGAAGCAGTAAATTTCGTACCTACGACAAGGAAAAAGAACCTTGGAATGTCAAGAGCGCCTCGTCCTGCATCCTGATAGAGACGTAGTAATTACGACAAGATGAAATACAAGAAAGAAGTGAAACTTGAATAAAAAATTCAAAAGTCTTATTTTCTCATGAACGGGTGATACTGCTCATTTAGTGCAGAAGCAAGCTACCGCACTAATAACTAGCTAGCCTAAATGCTAACATGAATACAAGACATTGGCGACCCTCCCCATTAAGAAACAACATTACAAAATAAAGACATTACTGTGTGAACAACTAAACTATTTTAATTGTGTACTGAAGCTACATGCAGAATGATAAACCCATAGTCAGATTATGAAGTGACCCCACACAAACTTTCAAAGATGTTGTGCATTGCCTGCAAAATGAGTGCCTGCAAGTACTTTTTGAGCACATTACCCCCTAAACTGCCAAGATGCCTGTGGCAGTGGGGGCGTGGTTATGGGCGTGGTCACCATGACAGAGTAAATTGCAATTTAAAAAACTACATTTTTAAAGGCTAAAAAATGTGTGCATACATTTAAAACATGACAAATATGAATTAGTATTAACATACTTGTTTTAGTCCACTTTGCCATATTTTCAATTGTTGCTGCTTTTTGTACAATGTACATTTGTTGAAATCGAGGTTTTTACAGACTTTTAATTACTTTTTTTTTTCATTAAACCACTTCTTGTTGTTTGTGGGGGGTGCACAGACCCATGAGATGAAAGTGTTTTCACGAGAGGTAAAATCTGTTGGAATTGTGCCGGTTGTTATAATAAGATTGGTAATAAAAGTTAAAAATAGTGTCGGACTTTGTGATTTATTCAGGGGGTTACAATACATTATATAACTTTAATTTGTTTTCAAGTAAAAAAACAACAACCTTATTTTCAAGGTGTGGCAGTAATAAAAATGCCGTGGCGGTGCCTCACATTCAATTACATTAAGGAGAAACCCTGTCCTGATAATAACAACAACCGTAATATGAAATGTTCATATTGTTAAACCCCTACAACTGCTACATATAGATTGCAATTCTGTGGCAAATACTGACAGTATTCATAACTAATGAGAGAAGGGTTCTTCAACGATTAGTCAATTAATTCGATTAGAAAAAAGCTTCAATTTATATTTTGTTACTTTGATTTACTTTTGATTACATTTTTATAAGTGAAACGTCACTCATAAAAATGTATCAAATTTAAACAACTTAAAAGAAGGTAAAACAAGTTAACAAGTTAAATTGAAGGTAAAGGATGGTAAAAGAGGGTAACGGGTAAATTGAAGGTAATATGACAAAATAAAAGATAGTAAAAGAAGGTTGAAAAAGGTCAAACAAAAAATGGTGAATAGAGGCTAAAAAAATAAATAGAAGATAATTGAAAGCCAAAAGGTGATAAATTTAAGGTAAATAAAAGGTGGGAAAATTTTAAATAAGAAATGGAACGTAAAATAAGGTAAATAGAAGGTAAACAAAAGACAGGAGAAGGTAAATAGAAGCTGAAGAATATAAATAGAAGGTAAATAAAATCTAAACAGAAATTAAGATAAAATAAATAGACGGTAAATAAAAGGTATGAAAAGGTGAAAAGAAGCTGAAGAAAAAAAAATGGAAGGGATATAAAATGTAAGAGAAGGTAAATAGAAGCTGACTAATATAGATAAAAGGTAAATAAAAGGTAAGAGAAGGTATATAAAAGCTGAAGAAGGTAAATATAATGTAAATAAGGTAATTAGAAACTAAAATAAGGTAAACACAGGGTAAAAGAAGGTAGATACAAGCTAAAAGAGGGTAAATGAAGGTGAAGAGAAGGTAAACAAAAGCTGAAGTAGATAAATAGAAGGTAAAGAAGGTTATGGCAAGTAGACAAATCTTTCTATTTAAAAAATGTTCCCTAAAATACACATTCAGGCTATAAAGTGTGTTTTATGCGATTGCTCGATTAATCAAACAAACTAACCAGTAGATTACTAAAATAATCAACAGCTGAGAGTGTGTGGTAAGTTAACAAGTACTTCCTGTATAAATTGTGGTCTGCATGGCAATCATCAGTAGCTGCTCAACATGAAAATGCTTGTGTGGATACATCAAGTGTATCGAAACACACCGAGTGTATCGAAACACTTTCAAAACACATGAAGTGTATGGAAACACCTCGAGTGTATGGAAACACCTCGAGTGTCTGGAAACACATCGAGTGTATCGAAACACATCGAGTGTATCGAAACACCACGAGTGTATCGAAACCCCTCGAGTGTATCGAAACCCCTCGAGTGTATCGAAACAAATCGAGCGTAACGAAAGATTGAGTGTATCGAAACACATCGAGTGTATCAAAACACCTCGAGTGTATCAAAACACATTGAGTGTGTTTAAAAGGTCAGGTAAACATTTGAGAGTGTGGGGACAGCAAAGCGTCACTCACATGTTATCTTCCTGTCGGTGTGTTCACGTCTATGGATTAAACATACACTTTTCATAGAGGCGGCCGGGTTTTGACGCACATCACACCTCGGAGCTTTGTGAGGCGGGTCGGCCGTTTTGCACATTCGTGGAAAATGAAAAGAAAAAGCAACACTTCATCTGAGATGTTATTGTTGCGATGCCTTCATGTTGCACACCTCTGCTGCTCTCCCAGGGAATGGGCTTAACAAAAACCAATTGGCTCTTTTACAGCTCGTACAATAGCCAGGTACTTCAAGCTGCGGCTTAATGTCAAGAACAGCACAGTAATTAGCACTGCAATGCATCCGTACGCTAGAAAATAACAACGACAGAAACAATCTGTTCCAGGGTCAAACTGCGACCGTCCTTCAATGGTTTATGTCACGTATCTAAAAAAAAATAAAATTAACCACTGAATAATGAAACTAAAATTAAACAACTCGCCCTTTAAAGTGTCTGGGAGGCGAGTCTTCTAGCCGTCCATAGCGTTGCTACTCATATGGATTTTTCATTCATCGCTCCAAGGAAAGTTTGTAAGTTTTACAATATAACTAAAACAATTCTTACCTACTAAACTGACCCATGTGTGATGTCTGTAGGAGTGTTTTCATGCATATTTGTATGTGTTATCGAGCACCCACGGACAATGCCGAGCACCCACGTGGGATTGATGGCAACTTTCAAGCTTTAAAATAATTGAAAAAAAATCTATCTTGTTGTAGTTAATTTTGTGGCGAGTTTGGTCCATTTTACAAAATAATAAAGCCAAAAATCATATGGGGTATTAACTTCGCTGAACGACTTTTTTTTTTTTTAATACACACACACACCGAGCACTCGCTGCCAGAAATGTAGATCGGCACCTATGCTTGCATGTTATTATGAATATAACCACATTACATATAAACTTACACCTTGTGTATAAAACGTTGACAGAAGCGTTTGAATGTTCTTTTAAAGCGCTTTACAGGCGGAATAGAGCGACTCCAATTGGCCTAATTGTGAGCTGACTTTTACTAGTGTTTATTTACTAGTTAGAATGCATCAAAACAAGAAAAAAACATATGTGCTTGTCTTGCAGAAGGACGATAGGCATAATTCCCCTTTAAGAGTAGCGGCACACTTCCAGCCTTCACAATAAGAGCGCCGTGCGCTAACAAAATAAAGCTTTCGAAAAAGTATTGCGCGATGTACAATGAAATCTTTGTGTAAATAACTAATTTCACAACTTATATATCTGTGGCTTATAGTCCGGTGCAGCTAATATATGCAAAAATACTTTTTCTTCTCAAATGTATTGGGTGTGGCTTATATACATCCCATGAGTCTTTATTCCAGTGAGAGCAGACATTGTACATTAAGTGGTTGTTTTATTATGTTGGTAGTTTGTATATCATGTTTAGCACTTAGCAATACTGCCACATGATGCTAAGTGTGGCACACAGCCTCTAATATATTTATACACAGGATCAAAAATTGAAGTTTCTGGATCATCATTTTGTTGTCTCATGAAGTCTGCCATGATTAGTAGTGTTGTTGTTGAAGGGAAAAGTGAACGTTGTGATGCAGCTGGGAAATTAATACGCCTTTGTATGCTTAAAATGAGCAAAATATGTAAATATTACATGCGTAGGTGCCAATTCCGTGGGTGCTTCGGGGCCCGAGCACCCACGTGGGATTGATGGCAACTTTCAATCTTTAAAATCATTTTTGAAAAATCAATCTTGTTGTAGTTAATTTTGTGGCGAGTTTGGTCCATTTTACAAAATATTAAGCCACAAATTATATGGGTTATCAAATTTGCTGAACGTCTATTTTTTTATATACACGCACCAAGCACCCACTGGCAGAAATGTAGATCGGCGCCTATGCTTACATGTTATTATGAATATAACCACATTACATATAAACTTACACCTTGTGTATAAAACATTGACGGAAGCGTTTGAATGTTCTTTTAAGGCGCTTTACAAGCGGAATAGAGCGACTCCAATCGGCCTAATTGTGAGCTGACTTTTACTAGCGTTTATTTACTAGTTAGAATGCATCAAAACAAGAAAAAACATATGTGCTTGTCTTGCAGAAGGACGATAGGCAGAATTCCCCCCTAAAAAGTGCACTTCCCCTTTAAGAGCAGCGGCACACTTCCAGCCTTCACAATAAGAGCGCCGTGCGCTAACAAAATAAAGCTTTCGAAAAAGTACTGCGCGACGTACAATGAAAGTGGCATGTGACTATATACTGTATGTATTGGTAGCGTTCAGAATAAGTGCGCACAAAGTCTGACGCTCTTTTTAAACTTTTATTGAGCAACCTATACTAACACAGCTCAATGTATCTCGTTCCTTCCACATGCACGTCTATCCTAATTCCTCATTTCCGCAACGCTTCCTCCTTCTCCGCCAATCACCTTACAGGCGTGCTAGGTTCACAACTATGGGAATTCCGAGTATCACTCACTCAAGAACACAACATCAACCTCAGCAAATATGTTCAAATGTACACCAACGGGTATGATTATTAAGAGCTTTCAAACAATTAAGTTGATGTTAGGAGGTAATAAGGTTACTTTAAGAGGTATTATATGGTATTTGACAGTATTTACTGCTTTGTTTACTTCATATTGGAGTGAATGAGTGGGAAGCATCAAACAGTGAGGGAACCAGGAAAGAAAACGCCAGTAAAAAAAGAGCATGAACGCACAAGTTAGAAAACATTTTTAGCATTGAGTTTTTACCTTTTTTTCCGACGGGGCTCCATAGCAGAGAAACCGTTGGTGGAGGTGGAGAAACCTCCTGGAGACTTTGGCGAGGTGAGCGAGCTGAGGCCGCACCGGTAGCGACATCTTTGAGTGTGCGTGACGTCACTCGGATACGGCAGCCGAGCGGGGACAAAAGGCGTCTGAGCGACTTCCGGACCAAGAAGTTCATTTCAGCGTTATTGCATTGATTGATTGATTGAAACTTTTATTAGTAGATTGCACAGTACAGTACATATTATAATTATATCTACGTTTTTATGGAGCTTAATTTGTGTCTTGTTTTCTTTTACACCAAATAAATGTAACGTTTTTTTAATTCTTTTTTTACATTAAAAATATGCTAACTTAATTGAATTAAAATTAGTGAGCAAAAAAGACGTGTTTAAATAACAATCTGTTTGAATACCGTGTTTTAAAATTCGAAAAAATCAGTGTAAAAATGTAAACAATTCAGCGTATAAAAATTATTTGTAAGATCAATTTCAGTGCAGAAATATTAATTGCTTTAGAACTGAAGACCCACTTTCCGTAAATGAAGAGCGAAGCAAGAAGCAGTCAATTAAGTGCTTCATTCTTAATTTACCAGAAGTGGGTCTTGAGTTTTGTAACAAATATATTTGCACTGAATTTTTCTGCACAAAATATTTGTATTTACAATTTTTTCACACCTAATTTTTTTTTGCACTGAATCTTTTTAAGGCAGATTTTTTCAAACACTGATTTTTTTTCTCTACACTGAATTTTTATTCACTGATTTTATTACACTACATTTTAAAACATTATATTTGTAAAAAAAAAAAAACATTTATTTTTATTTTTATTAAACTGTCAGCAAATTTTGAGGTAAAAAAAATGATTTTCATAAATTCAGTGTCCAACGCACCAAGCCTCCAAAAATCACGTTGACAATTACAGTGAATAAAAAGGTATGAGCAACATGTTGGGTTTGTTCAAATACAGTGATTTAAAATCAGTGCATACAAATTCAGTGTAAAAAAGTAATTGTATAACATTTGAGTGTAAAGAAATTCAGTGTATAAAAATTCAGTTTAAAATAAAAAATAATTGGATAAAAATTATGTGTATAAAAGTTCAGTTTGAAAAGATTTAGTCTAAAAAATTCAGTTTAAAAAATAATGTATTTGAATGAAATTGTGTGTTAAAATACAGTGTTTTAAAATCAGGACATAAAAATTCAGTGAAAAAAATCATTGTATACATTTTTAGTGTAAGTGTATAAAAACTCGGTGTAAAATAAATGATTAAAATTTTATAAACATTGAGTGTATAAAAGTTCAATTTAAAAAAGATTCAGTGTATAAAAAATAGGTTTAAAAAAGATTCAGTACATAAAAATGAAGTTTAAAAAAGATTCAATGTTTAAAAATGAAGTTTAAAAAAGATTCAGAGTATAGAAATGAAGTTTAAAAAAGATTCAGTGTACAAAAAATCAGTTTAAAAAAGATTCAGTGTATAGAATTTTGTTTAAAAAAAGATTCAATGTAAAAAATTCAGTTTAAAAAAGATTCAATGTATAAAAATGAAGTTTAAAAAATATTCAGTATATAAATATGAAGTTTAAAAAATATTCAGTGTATAAAAATTAAGTTTAAAAAAGATTCAGTGTACAAAAAATCAGTTTAAAAAAGATTCAGTGTATAAAATTTCAGAGTAAAAAAGATTCGGGGTATAAAATGTTGTTTAAAAAAGATTTAGTGTATAAAAACGAAGTTTAAAAAGATTCAATGTAAAAAAAATGCAGTTTAAAAAAGATTCAGTGTATAACAATTCAGTTAAAAAGATTTAGTGTATAAAAATTCAGTTTAAAAAATATTCAGTGTATAAAAATTAAGTTTAAAAAAGATTCAGTGTACAAAAAATCAGTTTAAAAAAGATTTGGCGTATAAAATTGTGTTTAAAAAAGATTTAGTGTGTAAAAATGAAGTTTAAAAACATTCAGTGTAAAACAAACACAGTTTAAAAAAGATTAAGTGTATAAAAATTCAGTTGAAAACATTTAGTGTATAAAAATTCAGTTTAAAAAAGATTCAGTGTATAAACTTATGTTTAAAAAAAAGATTCAGTGTATAAAAATGCAGTTTAAAAAAGATTCAGTGTATAAAAATGAAGTTTAAAAAAGATTCAGTATATAAATATGAAGTTTAAAAAAGATTCTGTATATAAATATGAAGTTTAAAAAAGATTCAGTGTATAAAAATTCAATGCAGAATTATTAATTGCTTCAAAACTCAAGACCCACTTCTGGTAAGTTGAGACTGCGGCAATGGATCCTGTCTCAGAAGCAGCCAATGAGGTGCTTCAGTCTTAATTTACCGGAAACGGGTCTTGTTTTGAAATAACAAATATTTCTGCACTGAATTTTCCTGCACAAAATATTTTTGTTTCTACATGGCATTTTTATACAGTGGATTTTTTTTTTTTACAAATATTTTTTTCACACCAAATTGTTATACGCTGACTTTTTCTGCACCAGAATTGTTTACACCATTTTTTTTTTTACACTGAATTTCCAAGCACCAATTTTTTTCCAACCGAATTTCAACACACTGCATTTTTAAACACTCACATTTTGCTCACATTTTCTTGTCAGCATAATTTGAAAAATCCCGATCTAAAATTTCAACGCAAAAATGGTCAGTTATAAAAATCCATAAAAAGCTTTCGTAATTTAGACGCAAATGACCTCGATACATGTTGGCATTGTTTTTAGCATGAGGTCATACGTGAACAACGTGCACATGCAGGTGGTGACTTGACGAGCAGACTACAAACGTGGCTCATTTTCCGATGTCTGCATCCTAATTGTTGTGTCTGCTTCCTCTGCAGTTGAACTTTCCCACGAAGGTTAGTCGACGCTGAGCTCTTTTCCATACGCGCCCCTCATTACAAAAATATATCTGCCATATTAGGGATCGTTCTCCATGGCGGTGTTGGCTTTCATTCCACCATGTTTGCAGGGCACCTTCTTTCATGTGCACAAGTCAGCAACATCTGCTGCTCGTTCTTCTTTGCATCTGGTTGCGTTTGCAGCAGAAAATGCGGACAAAATCATTCCATATTCATTATTGTTTCCCCAGGCAATGACACTGCATGGTGTGTGTGTGTGTGTGTGTGTGTGTGTGTGTGTGTGTGTGTGTGTGTGTGTGTGTGTGTGTGTGTGTGTGTGTGTGTGTGTGTGTGTGTGTGTGTGTGTGTGTGTGTGTGTGTGTACCTTCAGCTCCTGTTTCCTGGCCACCCAGCAGACACCACCTACATCCACTCTGGTCCACTAAAAAGTTCTTCTCTTGACTAAGGAAAAGTGATTTTCTTGCTTTCCCTGAAACAAAACCAGAGCTGAATAACAATAAAACTGCACAAACATGTTAATATGTATTTTTTTTATTTAATTTTTTAGTTTTTTATATATAGCCAGGAATGCACTTAATATATATTTTTTCTATTATATTTATACTATATATTTATATTTTTATAAATATAATAAGTCATATTCATTATTTTATTTGTTATACTATATTTATTAACTTTTTTTTTTTTTTTAGTTTCGATGGTGAGAAGAGGTGCCAGGAAATAAATATTTATATTTTTTATATAAAACAGCACATTTAAAAAACAAAATGTGGGGGGAAAAAATCACAAAAAATATTTCTAAGATTTACTGTGGAACTTTCTGCAACAACTGTGAATAAAGTTGTTTTTTTTTGCTTGTTTTTTTAAAAACTGAGTGCTTTTGTTTACAGAATTTGGGTATACCACTAAATGGACTCCACAAGAATATATCATTGTCTTTATTATGCATATATGTATATTATTTGGCACTTTTGCAAAAGTTTTAAATTATATGTTCAGTCAGTTTTAATGTTTTTAAGTGGAATACAATAAAATATTACTCAGTTTGACTACATGCATGGTGTAAAAAATCTTACTATATTTAAAAAAATATTTTAAATACATTATACAACATTTCATACCAGATCTAAACATAAATACATACACAACTTGTACGATAATAAAGCGTGACCACACAAATAAACAAATGTTATTATCTCAACATTTCCTTGATGTAATCGTCATAAGAAGAAAGTGTGTGTTATGGAAATACAGAAAGATATTTAAATGAAAGAGTCCAAGTGGTTCGCACTATTTTCTTTTCCTGACTTTAGAAGAAGAAGCAGAGAGTGAGCGGTGACGAGCGACATGCAGGCCGAGGCTGCAGGTGACGAGTGAAAGCATCACACCTTCATCAGCAACGTCCACAAGTCATTTTTCATCCGACTCGCTTCTCTTCAGCACCGACTGACACGCCTTCGTTAGCGTAAATGCATATTATCTCATTTTCATTTCCTCCACTCAGACACAATCTTGCATTTGGAGCACAGTTCAAGTTAACACATGTGATTCATCATAATAAATAATTGCAATAATCATGAATGAATGCAGATTAATCACACCATTTCTTTTGATCGCACATGCTTCTTTACCTTCAGGCGGATGGTTACCTGACAGGTGTGATGTTATAACAGCAGAGATCAAATGAATGCTACGGGTGTGGGCTTGCTGGCTCATTTAAATTCAAAATACAACCTGACCTGGTTTTGTTTTCTCTATTTTTCATTATATATTTATTTTATCCCTGCGATGAGGTGGCGACTTGTCCAGGGTGTACCCCGCCTTCCGCCCGAAGGCTGCTGAGATAGGCTCCAGCACCCCCCGCGACCCCAATAGGGACAAGCGGTAGAAGATGGATGGATGGATATCTATTTTATATATTTATTTATGATACATACAAATATATTTGATATTAATTATATACATATATTCAATTTATAATATGTATTATAATAGGTTTTTATTAATTAAACAATGTATTACATATTTACAATTCATTTGTTAATACATTTTTATACATATATATATTTATTTATTTGTTACTATTGTTATATATCTATTATATCTAAATGACCATATTTTAATCGAATAAATGATGTGTATTTTTTAAATATAAAACACATGAAATTTAAATATATATGTATATATTTACAGTTTATACAAGTATATATATATATATATATATATATATATATATATATATATATATATATATATATATATATATATATATATATATATATATATATATGTATGTATATATATACATATATATATATATATATATATATATTATATACAGTATAAATATGTGTGTATATATATAAATATGTATATATATTATAACATGTATTTATTCATTACATATAATTATATTTACTAATATGAAAAAATATTTATTAAGTAATGTTTTATGATATATTTATTTATTTGTTACTATTATATATATATATATATATATATTACGTATTTATTCATTACATATAATTATATTTACTATTCATAACAATTTTTTATGATAGATTTCCTTTTATTAGATGTAAATAACTATGTTTTGATCAAATAAATCGCGTGTATTCATGTTAAACATTAAAAAAATGGTAATGTTTGGCATTCTAACAATAAAATATAATTTGTATGTATACATGTATATTTATTTTGTATTTATTATAATATTAATGTATTTGTTACATATGTTTATTGTATATATATTTACAATTTTCTGTAATTATATTTATTGTATGTATGTAGTTGTCTTACAATTAATACATATATTTCATTACATCTAAATAATTAAGTTTTGATCAAATAAATAATGCATAATTAAGTAAAACATTAAAAAAAACTGACATTAAAATGTAATTTGTGTCCAAAAATTTGGGGACTTTTTTTTAGAGGGTTATGGTTTACTCAAACCATTTGTCAGTACTTGTATCGCACATGATATCACACACAAGTAAACAGGCTGCAGGACTGCTCGTATCACACATGATATCACACACAAGTAAACAGGCTGCAGGACTGCTTGTATCGCACATGATATCACACACAAGTAAACCGGCTGCAGGACTGCTTGCTTGTATCGCACATGATATCACACACAAGTAAACAGGCTGCAGGACTGCTCGTATCGCACATGATATCACACACAAGTAAACAGGCTGCAGGACCGCTTGTATCGCACATGATATCACACACAAGTAAACACAATGCAGGACTGCTTGCTTGTATCGCACATGATATCACACACAAGTAAACACAATGCAGGATGCTTGTATCACACATGATATCGCGCACAAGTAAACACGCCGCAAAGTATCGCACATTCCACATACAAGCACGCATCATCCCATGCGTGTGTTTCTGCTGGTATCAGACTGATATCCAATATCAACATGGGATCGGGACACCCTAATAAAAGTGAAAGTTCCGCTCGCTAACAGGAAGTTGCTCTCTGTGTCGTTTCCTTTGCTGGCACAAGACGGACTATAGCGCTCCACCTGTCATAATAACGGCCATGATGGCGCCGAGTGAGGGGGTCACATGACAGCGTGTGTGTTTTCTTGCATTAGGATCCGGATGCTGAAAGATAGAAGACCCCCACCCCCGCTGACCCCCCGCTGACAATGTGGGCATTGAGGGTCCCCGGGACGTCTGCCCACCCACGTGGACGAGGGATGGACGGGTGGGCAGGGCGTGTCTGCTCCCGCTGACAAGCACAACAAACACAAGTGTTTACCTTCTGGCTGGTGGCCATCTTGTTTTTCACGAGGAGTAATACCTCCACATTTCAGCAGGTGGCGCTGTGGGGGTGGGGGTGGGGGGGGGGGGGGCGACACT
>NC_084740.1:69516282-69548782 GCF_033978785.1 Entelurus aequoreus
CTTCCCTCCCCTCCCCCCGCCTGTTTTAATTAGAAGAGCATTCCTGACATGTGTCGTTAAAGCTGCTGATTTAAGGACTCAGAAAGAAGTCAGTGTTTGTCTTTTGGGAGGGGGGTAAGAGGGGGGGGGGCAAGCTCTATTACTTTTTATGTCCTCCCAGACTCACACGTGTGGAGTCCAAGTCTTATGACACCGCACGTCCGTCCAGGAAGTCAACACACACACACACACACAAAAACACACACACACACACACACGGCTGCAGTACCGCCGAGAAACACCGGAGGGAGCACTGATCGACAAACTGTTTGACGACCTCCTGGTCTAATTGTCATTGCGGTTAAAACATGTTTGTGCTAGTTTGATGAAAAACACTATTTGTTCTTCATGGACTTATGCTGTCTTTAAGTCGAAGCGGAGGGGTAATTGTTTGTATGGTGACACCTGGTGGCCACGATAAGTCATGAAGTTAGGCTCATGACGCAGTAAGTTGAATGATGCGGACACGTTTTTTACTGGACTCATTCTATTGTGCCTTAGAGACTCTGTATGTGTAAGTAATACAGAAATAACTATCATTATTTCATGCTTGACTAATGTCACCTTTTATTGTTCAATTATTAATATTACGTATGTCTAGCTTGTGTGCTATTGTGTGCTTAGCTGTTGTGTAGCTGCTTGCTCCTGGTAGCCGATAGCCTGGCATGAGGACCTTTTTTTAATGACTAGCACAAAAATGATGATTAAAGCTATATATAATTGTAATTTTCATCAGTTTGTATAAGTTAGTGTTTATCAGCATTTGTTTTGTTATTTATTTATCTACTAATTTTATATAATAATTGTTTATTTATAATAATAATAAATATTATTTTTATAGTACCAATAATAATAATAATAACAATTGTATTGTTACTATTATTATTATTATTATTATTATTATTATTATTATCATACTAATAACAATATACAATAACAATAATACTAATAATTACTATTGCTTTACTATTATACATTTATTTATTATATTATTTAGCATTATTTATTTTTTAATCAGCCTGACCTAAGCCTTGTTGTTGCATGTGTTCGTTTATGATGTGCTAAAAAAAATAATATCATATTAATAATGATTTGACATTTAATTTAAATATTCAAGTTTTATTTATTGTTGTTATTATCATTATTATTAAATAATTATACATATTATAAATACAAAAAATCATATAAAAAATTATTTGACATTGAATTTAAATATTAATGTTTACTTATTGTTGTTATTATCATTATTATGTTGATTTATTCATATTATTTAGCAATACTATTTATTTCTGTAATCAGCCTGACCTAAGCCTTGTTGTTGCATGTGCTGGTATATTATGTGTTAAATGAATAATATCATATTAATAATCATTTGACATTTAATTTAAAAATGAATGTTTTATTTATTGTTATTAGTATTATAAAATAATTATATCTATTATAAATTAATGATATCATTTAAATAATCGTGTTGTATTTATTATTTTTATTTTTTATTTTATATAATTATAAATAAATCATATCATATTCATAATTATTTGACATTTAATATAAATATTAATGTTTTAGTTATGATTATTATTATTATTGGTATTATTATTATCATTATTAATATTAGTCATAGTAGTAGTCATAATAGTAGTAGTAGGATATACTGTATGGTTTTAATCACATTATTTAACATTTGTATTAATTGTTGTAATCAGCCTGACCTAAGTCTTGTTGTTGCATGTGCTGGTTTATTATGTGTTAAATAAATAATATCATATTAATAGTTATTTGACATTTAATTTAAATACTGTTTTATTTATTGTTATTATTATTATTAAATAATGATATTATAAATTAATAATATCATATTAATAATTATTTGACATTTAATTTAAATATTAATGTTTGTTTATCGTTATTATTATTATTATCATTGTTATTATTATGATCATTATATTGCTGTAATCATATTATCTAGTATTAGTATTAATTGTTGTAATCAGCCTAACCGAAGGCTTGTTGTTGCATGTGCTGGTTTATTATGTGTTCAATAAATAATATTATATTAATCATTATTTGACATTTAATTGAGATAATCGTGTTTTATTTATTATTTGTATTATTATTATCAATGCTATTTTTTGTTATTATTATTATTATTATTATTATTATAAAAAGGGGAAGAACTCCTGATCCAAAAGTTACTTTGTAGAAAAAAGGATATTTTTCCTCCGTGATTCGGGTTTCAGGGACGAATGACGTCGTCTCCTTCTCCCCTTCCAGCGCTCCATCGTGTCTCCAAAACGCGGCGACCTCCTCCGTCTCTTTCCGCGAAGAACGGCGAGTCAGACGTCAAGTCGCTGCCAGGAAGAGACAAGACGAATGGACCACGTGTTCTGCTACGCTAACCGCCCGCTAGCTGGTCCAGCGGCCGCAACAATCGCTCTGGGAGGCCGACGTGCGCTCCAGAACAAATATGAGCAGAACTCCTTCTTGTTAGAAACACCAGAGACGTGTGCTATCACTGACCTCCAACAGCAGCGCCCTCTAGTGGCCTCTGCAGGCACTCCATCCTTTTTAGCGCTAGCATGCTAAGAGACCACTTAACTACTCGAGTTTAGCAACGACAACGATTTCTTGCTAAGAACTATCTCAGACTGTTATTCTGTCTTTTACTTTGATCATAAAAACATAAATCCTTTGGCAAAGTTTGAAACAATAACAATAAAAAAAACAAGCTAACGAGCTAGCGCTGTTGAAAAACAACTTTTAACGCGCTATCCTGTTAAGTAAGGATTTAACTCCTAAAGTTAAGAAATTTCTAATGTTTTTTGCTAAAAAATGTTTCAGGCTGTTATTTTATGTTATCATTTGATGATAAAAACATAAATCCCTTGGCAAAGTTTGAAACAATAAGAATAAAAAACAAGCTAACCAGCTAGCGCTGTTGCAAAAAAACTTTTAACGCGCTATCCTGCTAAATAAGAATTTAACTACTAGAGTTTAGCAACTACAACGGTTTCTTGCTTATAACTATTTCAGATTGTTGTTCTGTATTTTACTTTGATCATAAAAAACATAAATCCTTTGGCAAAGTTTGAAATAATAACAATAAAAAACAAGCTAACGAGCTAGCGCTGTTGCAAAACAACTTTTAACACGCTATCCTGCTAAGTAACGATTTAACTACTAAAGTTTAGCAACTACAACAGTTTCTTGCTAAGAACTATTTCGGACTGTACTATCTTTTACTTTGATCATAAAAACATAAATCTTTTTGGCAAAGTTTGAAACAATAACAATAAAAAACAAGCTAACATGCTAGCGCTTTTGCAAAACAACTTTTAGCGTACTATCCTGCTAAGTAACAATTTAACTACTAAAGTTTAGCAACTACAACAGTTTCTTGATAAGAACTATTTCGGACTGTACTATCTTTTACTTTGATCATAAAAACATAAATCCTTTGGCAAAGTTTGAAACAATAACAATAAAAAACAAGCTAACAAGCTAGCGCTGTTGCAAAACAACTTTTAAGTAACTGCTAAGTAACAATTTAACTACTAAAGTTTAGCAACTACAACAGTTTCTTGCTAAGAACTATTTCGGACTGTACTATCTTTTACGTTGATCATAAAAACATAAATCTTTTTGGCAAAGTTTGAAACAATAACAATAAAAAACAAGCTAACAAGCTAGCGCTGTTGCAAAACAACTTTTAACGCGCTATCCTGCTAAGTAACGATTTAACTACTAAAGTTTAGCAACTACAACAGTTTCTTGCTAAGAACTATTTCGGACTGTACTATCTTTTACTTTGATCATAAAAACATAAATCCTTTGGCAAAGTTTGAAACAATAACAATAAAAAACAAGCTAACAAGCTAGCGCTGTTGCAAAACAACTTTTAACGCGCTATCCTGCTAAGTAACAATTTAACTACTAAAGTTTAGCAACTACAACAGTTTCTTAATAAGAACTATTTCGGACTGTACTATCTTTTACTTTGATCATAAAAACATAAATCTTTTTGGCAAAGTTTGAAACAATAACAATAAAAAACAAGCTAACAAGCTAGCGCTATTGCAAAACAACTTTTAACGCGCTATCCTGCTAAGTAACGATTTAACTACTGAAGTTTAGCAACTACAACAGTTTCTTGCTATGAACTATTTCGGACTGTACTATCTTTTACTTTGATCATAAAAACACAAATCTTTTTGGCATAGTTTGAAACAATAACAATAAAAAACAAGCTAACAAGCTAGCGCTTTTGCAAAACAACTTTTAACATACTATCCTGCTAAGTAACAATTTAACTACTAAAGTTTAGCAACTGCAACAGTTTCTTGATAAGAACTATTTCGGACTGTACTATCTTTTACTTTGATCATAAAAACATAAATATTTTTGGCAAAGTTTGAAACAATAACAATAAAAAACAAGCTAATAAGATAGCGCTTTTGCAAAACAACTTTTAACACGCTATACTGCTAAGTAACGATTTAACTACTAAAGTTTAGCAACTACAACAGTTTCTTGCTAAGAACTATTTCGGACTGTACTATCTTTTACTTTGATCATAAAAACATAAATCTTTTTGGCAAAGTTTGAAACAATAACAATAAAAAACAAGCTAACAAGCTAGCGCTGTTGCAAAACAACTTTTAACGCGCTATCCTGCTAAGTAACGATTTAACTACTAAAGTTTAGCAACTACAACACAGTTTCTTGCTAAGAACTATTTCGGACTGTACTATCTTTTACTTTGATCATAAAAACATAAATATTTTTGGCAAAGTTTGAAACAATAACAATAAAAAACAAGCTAACAAGTTAGCGCTGTTGCAAAACAACTTTTAACGTACTATCCTGCTAAGTAACGATTTAACTACTAAAGTTTAGCAACTACAACAGTTTCTTGCTAAGAACTATTTCGGACTGTACTATCTTTTACTTTGATCATAAAAACATAAATCTTTTTGGCAAAGTTTGAAACAATAACAATAAAAAACAAGCTAACTAGCTAGCGCTGTTGCAAAACAACTTTTAACACGCTATCCTGCTAAGTAACGATTTAACTACTAAAGTTTAGCAACTACAACAGTTTCTTGCTAAGAACTATTTCGGACTGTACTATCTTTTACTTTGATCATAAAAACATAAATCTTTTTGGCAAAGTTTGAAACAATAACAATAAAAAACAAGCTAATTAGCTAGCGCTGTTGCAAAACAACTTTTAACGTACTATCCTGCTAAGTAACAATTTAACTACTAAAGTTGAGCAACTACAACAGTTTCTTGCTAAGAACTATTTCGGACTGTACTATCTTTTACTTTGATCATAAAAACATAAATCTTTTTGGCAAAGTTTGAAACAATAACAATAAAAAACAAGCTAACTAGCTAGCGCTGTTGCAAAACAACTTTTAACACGCTATCCTGCTAAGTAACGATTTAACTACTAAAGTTTAGCAACTACAACAGTTTCTTGCTAAGAACTATTTCGGACTGTACTATCTTTTACTTTGATCATAAAAACATAAATCTTTTTGGCAAAGTTTGAAACAATAACAATAAAAAACAAGCTAACTAGCTAGCGCTGTTGCAAAACAACTTTTAACGTACTATCCTGCTAAGTAACAATTTAACTACTAAAGTTTAGCAACTACAACAGTTTCTTGCTAAGAACTATTTCGGACTGTACTATCTTTTACTTTGATCATAAAAACATAAATATTTTTGGCAAAGTTTGAAACAATAACAATAAAAAACAAGCTAACAAGCTAGCGCTTTTGCAAAACAACTTTTAACGTACTATCCTGCCAAGTAACAATTTAACTACTAAAGTTTAGCAACTACAACAGTTTCTTGATAAGAACTATTTCGGACTGTACTATCTTTTACTTTGATCATAAAAACACAAATCTTTTTGGCAAAGTTTGAAACAATAACAATAAAAAACAAGCTAACAAGCTAGCGCTGTTGCAAAACAACTTTTAACGTACTATCCTGCTAAGTAACAATTTAACTACTAAAGTTTAGCAACTACAACAGTTTCTTGCTAAGAACTATTTCGGACTGTACTATCTTTTACTTTGATCATAAAAACATAAATATTTTTGGCAAAGTTTGAAACAATAACAATAAAAAACAAGCTAACAAGCTAGCGCTTTTGCAAAACAACTTTTAACGTACTATCCTGCCAAGTAACAATTTAACTACTAAAGTTTAGCAACTACAACAGTTTCTTGATAAGAACTATTTCGGACTGTACTATCTTTTACTTTGATCATAAAAACACAAATCTTTTTGGCAAAGTTTGAAACAATAACAATAAAAAACAAGCTAACAAGCTAGCGCTTTTGCAAAACAACTTTTAACATACTATCCTGCTAAGTAACAATTTAACTACTAAAGTTTAGCAACTACAACAGTTTCTTGATAAGAACTATTTCGGACTGTACTATCTTTTACTTTGATCATAAAAAAATAAATCCTTTGGCAAAGTTTGAAACAATAACAATAAAAAACAAGCTAACAAGCTAGCGCTTTTGCAAAACAACTTTTAACGTACTATCCTGCTAAGTAACAATTTAACTACTAAAGTTTAGCAACTACAACAGTTTCTTGATAAGAACTATTTCGGACTGTACTATCTTTTACTTTGATCATAAAAACATAAATCTTTTTGGCAAAGTTTGAAACAATAACAATAAAAAACAAGCTAACAAGCTAGCGCTTTTGCAAAACTACTTTTAACGTACTATCCTGCTAAGTAACAATTTAACTACTAAAGTTTAGCATTTACAACAGTTTCTTGATAAGAACTATTTCGGTCTGTACTATCTTTTACTTTGATCATAAAAACATAAATCTTTTTGGCAACGTTTGAAACAATAACAATAAAAAACAAGCTAACAAGCTAGCGCTTTTGCAAAACAACTTTTAACGCGCTATCCTGCTAAGTAACAATTTAACTACTAAAGTTTAGCAACTACAACAGTTTCTTGCTAAGAACTATTTCGGACTGTACTATCTTTTACTTTGATCATAAAAACATAAATCTTTTTGGCAAAGTTTGAAACAATAACAATAAAAAACAAGCTAACAAGCTAGCGCTTTTGCAAAACAACTTTTAACGCGCTATCCTGCTAAGTAACAATTTAACTACTAAAGTTTAGCAACTACAACAGTTTCTTGATAAGAACTATTTCTGACTGTACTATCTTTTACTTTGATCATAAAAACATAAATCTTTTTGGCAAAGTTTGAAACAATAACAATAAAAAACAAGCTAACAAGCTAGCGCTGTTGCAAAACAACTTTTAACGTGCTATCCTGCTAAGTAACGATTTAACTACTAAAGTTTAGCAACTACAACAGTTTCTTGCTAAGAACTATTTTGGACTGTACTATCTTTTACTTTGATCATAAAAACATAAATATTTTTGGCAAAGTTTGAAACAATAACAATAAAAAACAAGCTAACAAGCTAGCACTGTTGCAAAACAACTTTTAACGCGCTATCCTGCTAAGTAACAATTTAACTACTAAAGTTTAGCAACTACAACAGTTTCTTGCTATGAACTATTTCGGACTGTACTATCTTTTACTTTGATCATAAAAACATAAATCTTTTTGGCAAAGTTTGAAACAATAACAATAAAAAACAAGCTAATAAGATAGCGCTGTTGCAAAGCAATTTTTAGCGCGCTATCCTGCTAAATAACGATTTAACTACTAAAGTTTAGCAACTACAACAGTTTCTTGCTAAGAACTATTTCGGACTGTACTATATTTTACTTTGATCATAAAAACATAAATCTTTTTGGCAAAGTTTGAAACAATAACAATAAAAAACAAGCTAACTAGCTAGCGCTGTTGCAAAACAACTTTTAACGCGCTATCCTGCTAAGTAACGATTTAACTACTAAAGTTTAGCAACTACAACAGTTTCTTGATAAGAACTATTGCGGACTGTACTATATTTTACTTTGATCATAAAAACATAAATCTTTTTGGCAAAGTTTGAAACAATAACAATAAAAAACAAGCTAACAAGCTAGCGCTTTTGCAAAACAACTTTTAACGCGCTATCCTGCTAAGTAACAATTTAACTACTAAAGTTTAGCAACTACAACAGTTTCTTGATAAGAACTATTTCGGACTGTACTATCTTTTACTTTGATCATAAAAACATAAATCTTATTGGCAAAGTTTAAAACAATAACAATAAAAAACAAGCTAACAAGCTAGCGCTTTTGCAAAACAACTTTTAACGTACTATCCTGCTAAGTAACGATTTAACTACTAAAGTTTAGCAACTACAACAGTTTCTTGATAAGAACTATTTCGGACTGTACTATCTTTTACTTTGATCATAAAAACATAAATCTTTTTGGCAACGTTTGAAACAATAACAATAAAAAACAAGCTAACAAGCTAGCGCTGTTGCAAAACAACTTTTAACGCGCTATCCTGCTAAGTAACGATTTAACTACTAAAGTTTAGCAACTACAACAGTTTCTTGCTAAGAACTATTTCGGACTGTACTATCTTTTACTTTGATCATAAAAACATAAATCTTTTTGGCAAAGTTTGAAACAATAACAATAAAAAACAAGCTAACAAGCTAGCGCTTTTGCAAAACAACTTTTAACGCGCTATCCTGCTAAGTAACAATTTAACTACTAAAGTTTAGCAACTACAACAGTTTCTTGCTAAGAACTATTTCGGACTGTACTATCTTTTACTTTGATCATAAAAACATAAATCTTTTTGGCAAAGTTTGAAACAATAACAATAAAAAACAAGCTAACAAGCTAGCGCTTTTGCAAAACAACTTTTAACGCGCTATCCTGCTAAGTAACAATTTAACTACTAAAGTTTAGCAACTACAACAGTTTCTTGATAAGAACTATTTCTGACTGTACTATCTTTTACTTTGATCATAAAAACATAAATCTTTTTGGCAAAGTTTGAAACAATAACAATAAAAAAACAAGCTAACAAGCTAGCGCTGTTGCAAAACAACTTTTAACGTGCTATCCTGCTAAGTAACGATTTAACTACTAAAGTTTAGCAACTACAACAGTTTCTTGCTAAGAACTATTTTGGACTGTACTATCTTTTACTTTGATCATAAAAACATAAATATTTTTGGCAAAGTTTGAAACAATAACAATAAAAAACAAGCTAACAAGCTAGCACTGTTGCAAAACAACTTTTAACGCGCTATCCTGCTAAGTAACAATTTAACTACTAAAGTTTAGCAACTACAACAGTTTCTTGCTATGAACTATTTCGGACTGTACTATCTTTTACTTTGATCATAAAAACATAAATCTTTTTGGCAAAGTTTGAAACAATAACAATAAAAAACAAGCTAATAAGATAGCGCTGTTGCAAAGCAATTTTTAGCGCGCTATCCTGCTAAATAACGATTTAACTACTAAAGTTTAGCAACTACAACAGTTTCTTGCTAAGAACTATTTCGGACTGTACTATATTTTACTTTGATCATAAAAACATAAATCTTTTTGGCAAAGTTTGAAACAATAACAATAAAAAACAAGCTAACTAGCTAGCGCTGTTGCAAAACAACTTTTAACGCGCTATCCTGCTAAGTAACGATTTAACTACTAAAGTTTAGCAACTACAACAGTTTCTTGATAAGAACTATTGCGGACTGTACTATATTTTACTTTGATCATAAAAACATAAATCTTTTTGGCAAAGTTTGAAACAATAACAATAAAAAACAAGCTAACAAGCTAGCGCTTTTGCAAAACAACTTTTAACGCGCTATCCTGCTAAGTAACAATTTAACTACTAAAGTTTAGCAACTACAACAGTTTCTTGATAAGAACTATTTCGGACTGTACTATCTTTTACTTTGATCATAAAAACATAAATCTTATTGGCAAAGTTTAAAACAATAACAATAAAAAACAAGCTAACAAGCTAGCGCTTTTGCAAAACAACTTTTAACGTACTATCCTGCTAAGTAACGATTTAACTACTAAAGTTTAGCAACTACAACAGTTTCTTGATAAGAACTATTTCGGACTGTACTATCTTTTACTTTGATCATAAAAACATAAATCTTTTTGGCAACGTTTGAAACAATAACAATAAAAAACAAGCTAACAAGCTAGCGCTGTTGCAAAACAACTTTTAACGCGCTATCCTGCTAAGTAACGATTTAACTACTAAAGTTTAGCAACTACAACAGTTTCTTGCTAAGAACTATTTCGGACTGTACTATCTTTTACTTTGATCATAAAAACATAAATCTTTTTGGCAAAGTTTGAAACAATAACAATAAAAAACAAGCTAACAAGCTAGCGCTTTTGCAAAACAACTTTTAACATACTATCCTGCTAAGTAACGATTTAACTACTAAAGTTTAGCAACTACAACAGTTTCTTGATAAGAACTATTTCAGACTGTACTATCTTTTACTTTGATCATAAAAACATAAATCTTTTTGGCAAAGTTTGAAACAATAACAATAAAAAACAAGCTAACAAGCTAGCGCTGTTGCTAGCTGGCTTGCTAGCGCTGTTGCAAAATGAGTTTGAGCGCTATCCTGCTAAATCACGATTTAACTCCTAAAGATTCAGAAACTGCGAAGGTTTGTTGTTTAAGAATAATTCAGAATTATCCATTAATAATCCAGAATAATACATTAATTATAAAAACATAAAACCCTACAATAAAACACACAATAAAGCACGCTATCAGGCTAAGTAACGATTCCATTCTGAAAGATTCTGAAACTACAAAGGTTTGTAGCTATAATTAATTATAAAAACATAAAACCTTACAATAACACAACAAAACAAGCTAGCTCGCTAACACTGCAATGTTGCAAAACAAGTTTTAGCAATGACTTACAGTAACTACTAAAGTTAAGAAACTACAAAGGTTTCTCTTCTAGGAATAATCCAGGCTGTCATTATTTAAAAAGATGTAAAACCTTTAATTGATTGTAAAAACGTAAAACTCCAGTACAACACGACATAACAAGCTAGCTTGCTAATGCTGTTGCAACACAAGTTTTAGCGCTATCCTGCTAAGTAACGACTAAACCCCTAAAGATTCAGAAACTACAAAGGTTACTTGTTTAGGAATAATCCAAGCTGTCACTAATTATAAAAACATAAAACCCTACAACAACAGTACAAAACAAGATAGTTTGCTAGCTAGCGCTGTAGCACTGCTGTAAAACAAGTTTTAGCGCGCTATGCTGCTAAGTAACGAGTTAACTCCTAAAGTTAAGACATTTCAAATGTTTCTTGCTAAGAAATATTTCAGGCTTCTATTTTATGTTATAATCTGATTAAAAAAACATAAATCCCTCAGCGAAGTTTGAAACAATAACGCTACGAAACAAGCTAGCTTGCTAATGCTGTTGCAAAACAAGTTTTAGCGCGCTATCCTCCTACGTCATGACTTAACTCCAAAAGATTCAAAGGTTTCTGGCTCAAAGATAATCCAGCGTGTCTTGATTGCAAAATAATCTGTGTATTGTCTGTTCATTCATTTTTCAAAATAAAACTTAAACTAAACAATTGTTTTCAATATTTGTTTAAAAATAGTTTTACCGTTTTTCCGGAGGTTTGCTGGATTTAGCGGCCACGTCCACACAAACATGGATATTTGAAAAATAAAATAAACACTAAAAAAAAAAAATAACGATATTATGAAAAAAAATAAATGTTTTACCAATTTCCGATGTTGGCACAATTGGAAAACGAACATAAAAGATAACGAGCATTTGAACTCGTGTTTTGGAAAAATAATTTGGTATAAATTAAACAACAATTTATTTTGTTTTTTAAGTGTTGATTTTATATTGAAAAACAAATAAACGGAAGTTACACAGACCGACCGCCTCGTCTTCCTGTCTTCTTCTACATTTGTTTACCTACAAAAATTATCATCAGTTGTGCAAAAACAACCAAAAAATGTAATTATTCCATACCAAAATAACTACAAAATATACAATATGTCATTAAAATAACTACAAAATATACAATGTCATAAAAATAACTATAAATTATACAATATGTCATAAAAATAACTACTAAATATACAATATGTCATAAAAATAACTACAAAATATACAATCATGTCATAAAAACAACAACAAAATTTACAATCATGTCATAAATTTAACTACAAAATATACAATGTATCATAAAAATAACTACAATATATTCAATAGGTCATAAAAATATCTACAAAATATACAATGTGTCTTAAAAATAACTACAAACTATACAATATGTCATAAAAAACTATAAAATAGACATCCATGTCATAAAAATACCTACAAAATATACACTGTCATAAAAATAACTACAAAATATACAATATGTCATAAAAAAAATCTACAACATGTACAATATCTCATAAAAACAACTACAAAATACACAATATGTCATAAAAACAATTACAAAATATAAAATCATGTCATAAACATAACTACAAAATATACAATATGTCATAAGATAACTACAAAATATTCAATATGTCATAAAAATAACTAAAACATATTCAATAAGTCATAAAATAACTACAAAATAAACAATATGTCATAAAATAACTACAAAATATACAATATGTCATAAAAACAACTACAAAATATAAAATCATGTCATAAAATAACTACAAAACATACAATGTCATAAGAATAACTACAAAATATACAATATGTCACAAAATAACTACAAAATATACAATATGTGATAAAAATAACTAAAACCTAAGTCATAAAATAACTACAAACTATTCAATATGTCATAAAATAACTACAAAATATACAATATGTCATAAAACAACTACAAAATATTAAATCATGTCATAAAATAACTACAAAATAAACAATATGTCATAAAAACAACTACAAAATATAAAATCATGTCATAAAATAACTACAAAATATACAATAATGTCATAAGAATAACTACAAAATGTACAATATTTCATAAAAATAACTAAAACACATTCAATAAGTCATAAAATAACTACAAATATTCAATGTCATAAAATAACTACAAAATATACAATATGTCATAAAATAACTACAAAATATACAATATGTAATAAAAATAACTAAAACATATTCAATAAGTCATGAAATAACTACAAACTATTTAATATGTCATAAAATAACTACAAAATATACAATATGTCTTAAAAACAACTACAAAATATAAAATCATACCATAAAATAACTACAAAATATACAATAATGTCATAAAAATAACTACAAAATATACAATATATCATACAAATAACTACAAAATATACAATAATGTCGTAAAAATAACTACAAAATATACAATCATGTCATAACAATAACTACAAAATATACAATATGTCATAAAAACAACTACAACATATTCAATAGGTCATAACAATATCTACAAAATATACAATGTGTCATACAAATAACTACAAAATATACAATATGTCATAAAAAAGGACAAAATATCCATCCATGTCATAAAAATAACTACAAAATATACAAAATGTCATAAAAAATAATTACAACATATACAAAATGTCGTAAAAATAACCACAAAATACACAATATGTCATGAGAACAACTACAAAATATAAAATCATGTCATAAAATAATTACAAAATAAACAGTATGTCATAAAAATAACTACAAAATATTCAATATGTCATAAAATAACTACAAAATATACAATAATGTCGGAAAAAATACTACAAAATATACAATTATGTCATAAAAATAACTACAAAATATACAATATGTCATAAAAATAACTACAAACTGTAAAATCATGTCATAAAATAACTACAATATATACAATATGTCATAAAAATAACTACAAGATATACAATATGTCATAAAAATAACTAAAAAAATCTAATTATGTAATAAAAAAAAAAGTTTATCATGTCATACAAAAATAACCAAAATAAATCTAATTATTTCGTTTTTAAAAAATTACAAAAAACATCAGACATGTTATTAAAAATAACAAAAAAATATATAACTATCTAAATCCAAAATTAAAAATGGTAATCATGCCAAACAAAAATACTACAAAATAAACGCATGTCGTAAACTAATAACCCCAAAAAGTCAAAAGAAAATTTAAGCCGGTCGTACAAAAATAACAAAACAATCAAAATTTGCAACACAAGAATAACTACAAAATAAATGCAATGCACAACATCGGAAATTGGAAAAACGTTTTGTTTTACTTTTTTGTTTTGTTTCGGGTCTGGAAAAAAAAGAAAACATTGATTTATGTGGCATTTTTAGCTTTAGTTTTATTTTGAAAAGTGAATAACACACTGATTTATTATCCTTCAACTCTTAAAAGGTTAACGTCCTTGGCAGAGATTGAAGCTAATTGACCGGCGCTGGCTAGCTAGCTGCAGCTAGCTGGCTAACCTAGCGTCAGCGTCGGTCCAGATGTTCATCCAGGCTGACATGTGTAGCAGCTGCTCATCTGGAGGACGACCAATCAGGGCTCCCGAATGAAGCAAACTGTCCATAACCGCACTGACGCGAGTTCGAATCCCTAATGAGCCCCGCCGACGGGACCGCGCTTTTTTTCCGGGTGAGCGGACGCTAGCGGGCGAGGCTAATGGAAGATGGCCGATGCTGATCAGGTCCTAAAAGAAGCCAGATGCAAGACTCTGACACCCAAATAGATTGTGCCGACTCGGCGCTAATCAAGTGAGGCGCAGAAGGGATTGTTCCTGGTAGAATGTGAAGCCAGACTCAAACAAGTCCATCATGTTCCTGGTAGAATGTGAAGCCAGACTCAAAGAAGTCCATCATGTCATCCATCTGGAAGACATCGCCTGCTCTCTGGGCCGTGGAAGCCAGCGGCTCCATTAGAGACTTGCTTCATTCCAGCACATCCTGCACAAACACGGAGACCTGATCATCATCCACTTTTTATACCTTTTTAAGACCTTTTTAAGACCTTTTTAGACCTTTTATACCTTTTTAAACATTGTTATACCTTTTATACCTTTTTAGACCTTTTATACCTTTTTAAACATTGTTGTACCTTTTTAGACCTTTTATAACTTCTTAGACCTTTTATACCTTTTATACCTTTTTAGACCTTTTATACCTTTTTATACCTTTTTACACCTTTTATACCTTTTATACCTTTATACCTTTTTAGACCTTTTATACCTTTTATACCTTTTTAGACCTTTTATACCTTTTTAAACATTGTTGTACCTTTTTAGACCTTTTATAACTTCTTAGACCTTTTATACCTTTTTAGACCTTTTATACCTTTTTAGACCTTTTATACCTTTTTATACCTTTTTACACCTTTTATACCTTTTATACCTTTATACCTTTTTAGACCTTTTTTACCTTTTATACCTTTTTATACCTTCTTAGACCTTTTATACCTTTTTATACATTTTTAGACCTTTCCTTTCCTTTTATACCTTTTTAGACCTTTTATACCTTTTTAGACCTTTCCTTTCCTTTTATACCTTTTTATACCTTTTATACCTTCTTAGACCTTTTATACCTTTTTAGACCTTTTATACCTTGTATACATTGTATACCTTTTTATACCTTTCTTTTCCTTTTATACCTTTTTAGACCTTTTTAGACCTTTTATACCTTTTATACCTTTTTAGACCTTTTTAGACCTTTTATACCTTTCCTTTCCTTTTATACCTTTTTATACCTTTTTAGACCTTTTATACCTTCTTAGACCTTTTATACCTTTTTATACTTTTTATACCTTTTATACCTTTTTAGACCTTTCCTTTTGTACCTTTTATACCCTTTTAGACTTTTTATACCTTTTTAGAGCTTTTATACCTTTTTATACATTTTATACATTTTTAGACCTTTTATACCTTTTTATACCTTTTATGCCTTTTTAGACCTTTTATACCTTTTTAGACCTTTTATACTTTTTTAGACCTTTCCTTTGCCAGCCACTGGAAACACATCCTCACTTCCTTTGTGCGCCGCGCTGAAGGAAGCTAGCACACCACTTTTAGCACCGCTACACCCCACTTGCACCGCTAGCCTGGTCTAGCTAACAACGCTATGTTAGGCGCTAGCTCTTTACTGGCAACTAACAATCAGGAAGTGGCGTCTTGCTATTCATGCTAGTTATACTAGTCATGCTAGTGTTGCTAGTTGTACTAGTCATGCTAGTCTGGCTAGTTGTAGTAGTCATACTAGTCATACTGGTCTTGCTAATCATGTTAGTCATGCTAATCTTGCTAGTCTGGCTAGTGGTACTAATCTTGCTAGTCATGCTAATATTACTAGTCTTGTTAGTCCTGCTTATCGTGCTAGTCATGCTCGTCTTGCTAATCTTGGTAATCATGATAGTCATGATAATCTTGCTACTCTTGCTAGTCATACGAGTCACGCTAATCTTGCTAGTCATGCTAGTCTTGCTAATCGTTCTAGTCTTGCAAGTCATGCTAGTTGTACTAGTCATGCTATTCTCGCTGGCCATGCTAATTTTTCTAGTCTTGCTAGTTTTGCTAGTCAGGCTAGTCTAGCTAAGTTGGCTAGTCTTACTAATCTTGCTACTCTTGCTAGTCATGCTAATCTTGCTAGTCATGCCAATATTGCTAGTCATATTACTCTTGCTAGTCATGCTAATCTTGCTAGTCATGCTAGTCTTGCTACTCTTGCTAGTCATGCTAATCTTGCTAGTCATGCTAGTCTTGCTAATCTTGCTAGTTGTGTTGGCATGCTAGTTTTGCTAGTCAAGCTAATCACGCTAGTTTGACTAGTCTTGCCAATCTTGCTAGTCATGCTCGTCTTGCTTATCTTGGTAATCATGCTAGTCATGATAATCTTGCTAGTCATGCAAGTCTTGCTAATCTTGCTAGTCCGGCTACTCTTGCTAGTCATACAAGTCACACTAATCTTACTAGTCATGCTAATCGTGCTAGTCTTTCAAGTCATGCTAGTTGTACTAGTCATGCTATTCTTGCTGGCCATGCTAATCTTGCTAGTTTTGCTAGTCAGGCTAGTCTAGCTAATTTGGCTAGTCTTGCTAATCTTGCTAGTCATGCTAGTCTTGCCACTCTTGCTGGTCATGCTACTCTTGCTAGTCATGCTAATTTTGCTAGTCATGCTTCTCTTGCTAGTCATGCTAATCTTGCTAGTCATGCTAGTCTTGCTACTCTTTCTAGTCATGCTGGTCACGCTAATCTTGCTAGTATTGCTAATCTTGCAAGTCATGCTAGTTGTAGTAGTCATGCTATTCTTGCTGCCCATGCTAATCTTGCTAGTCATGCTAGTTTTGCTAGTCAGGTTAGTCTAGCTAATCTGGCTAGTCTTGCTAATCTTGCTAGTCATGCTAATCTTGCTCGTCATGCTAGTCATGCTAGTGTGAGGTGTGTGTTGTAGAGGACATCCTGACAGTTCCAACACTGCAACAACACGACACCTTAGCAAGACACCAAATGTCACCTGAAAGTTCTAGTCAGGTCCTTCTCACAAAGATTTGCACTTATAGTTATGACCTCTGTAAAGGTCGTTAATTTCTATCACATAGCTCGAATACTTTTAATGTTATTTTCAAATTACATCATTTCATTTTTGTGTTACTTTTGTGCCACATGATGAGAACGCTTTGTCATTTTTCAAATACATGATTAGATTTTTTTTTGTACGTCATGATTATAATTGTTTTTCATTTTAAATGACATAATTCGATTTTTTTAATTATTGTGTGTCATGATTATAGATGTCGGTTATTTTTGTATGACATGATTAAAGGTTTGTAGTTATTTTTAAGACATGATTGTACTAGTTGTAGTATTTATGTCATAATTACTACGATATTTGTATTTTGAAGGACGTTGTTTTTGGAGTATTATGTTGGTGAGACGTGAGAGGAGGTCATGGAGCAGATCAAGATAAAAAAGGTGAGCAGCGAGAGTCATGTGACTTCTCTTCTTGGACGTGAGCTTCCTGTTGCGCGCCAACAGGAAGTGGTGCTGCCATGTCTCCTTTCCCCCACCATCCCTCAGCCCGGCGGGAGGACCGCCCGGGGGCTGGGCCTCCTCCACCGGAGCGCGAGGTGCCGGCTCCAATCTCCTCGGTGCCGCCTCAGCGGGCCCTTGTTGGGGGAGCATGGGGGGAGGGGGGCTAAGTGGTTCTCATGGACCAAGTCCAGTTTTCACTTTCACTTTGCGTGTTTATTGATCGTCATGACAGCACAAATAGGAGGAAAATAATTATCTAAATGTCATAATTAAATTTTTGTTATTTTTGTATGACATCATTACATTTTTGTTATTTTTGTATGACATAATTACATTTTTGTTATTTTTATACGACAAAAATACATTTTTTGTAATTTTTGTATGACATAATAAAATTTTTGGGAATTTTCATATGACATAATACATTTTTTTGTCATTTTTGTACGACATAATACCATTTTTGTTATTTTTGAATGACATAATTACATTTGTGTTACTTTTGTATGACATAATTACATTTGTGTTATTTTTGTATGACATACTTACATTTTTGTTATTTTTGTACGACATACTTACATTTTTGTTGTTTTTGTATAACAAACACATTTTTGTTATTGTTGTATGACATAATTACATTTTTGTTGTTTTTATACGACAATCACATTTTTGTTATTTTTGTAAAACATAATTACATTTTTGGAATTTTCGTATGACATAATTACATTTGTTATCATTTTTTGTATGACACAATCAAATGTGTTGTTATTTTTCTAAGACAATTACATTTTTGTCATTTTTGTATGACATTAAAACATTTTTTGTAATTTCTGTATGACATAATTAAATTTTTTGCAATTTTTATATGACATAATTAAATTTTTTGTCATTTTTGTACGACATAATTATATTTTTGTTGTTTTTGAATGACATAATTACATTTGTGTTATTTTTGTATGACATGATTACATTTTTGTTATTTTTGTACGACATAATTACATTTTTGTTATTTTTGTTGACATACTTACATTTTTGTTGTTTTTGTATAACCATTAAATTTTTCTTATTTTTGTATGACATAATTACATTTTTGTTGTTTTTGTACAACAATCACATTTTTGTTATTTTTGTACAACATAATTACATTTTTGTAATTTTCGTACGACATAATTACATTTGTTGTTATTTTTGTATGACATAATCAAATGTGTTGTTATTTTTGTATGACAATTAAATTTTTGTTATTTTTGTACGACATAAATAATTTTTTGTAAATTTTTGTATGACATAATTAAATTTTGGGGAATTTTTATATGACATAATTAAATTTTTTGTCATTTTTGTACGACATAATTATATTTTTGTTGTTTTTGAATGACATAATTACATTTTTGTTACTTTTGTATGACATAATTAAATGTTTTGTTATTTTTGTACGACATAATTACATTTTTGTTATTTTTGTATGACATAATGAAATTTTTGTTGTTTTTGTATAAAAATTTAATTTTTGTTATTTTTGTATGACATAATTACATTTTTGTTATTTTTGAATGACATAATAATTTTTTGTTATTTTTGTACAACATATACATTTTTTGTTATTTTTCTACGACAATTAAATTTTTGTTATTTTTTGTATGACATAATTAAAGTTGTTGTTATTTTTGTATGACAATTAAATTTTTGTTATTTTTGTACAACATAATTACATTTTTGGTAATTTTTGTACGACATAATTACATTTTTTTAAATTTTTGTACGACAATTACATTTTTTGTTATTTTTGTACAACATAATTATATTTGTGTTATTTTTGAATGACATAATTTTTTTTGTACGACATAATTACATTTTTATTGTTTGTGTATGGCATAATTGTATTTTTTGACAACATACTTATTGGTTTTATGTGACATATTTTTATATCTTATATTGTTTTTACCGTATTTCTTTGATGACGTCATTTTTTTGAACTAGAATGTGCAATTCCAGTAGGAATTGCGTGTGAATGCTCTACGTGTGCAAGCCGCCAAACCTCCGATAAGAGTAAGTGGAACTGAAATGTTTGAGTGTCCCAGGTGAGTGGAGTGAGTGGAGTGAGTGGACGGTGGATTTATTCGAATCGGCTGAGAAATGTGGAAAATTGCGCAAGTTTGAAAAATGGCTCATTCATTTTCAATGGGCAAAATGTCCCGGAAAACCGGGAATTCTGGGTAATCTGGGATATGTCATTTTTATATTTGGGGGCAACTCACGATTCCCGGTCAAGCCGAACGTTTTGATACTCGAAAGGTTCCGATGGGATGAAAAGTGTGGGCTGTGGAGCGCGCCAAAGGAATAATAGTAAGTATGTTGACAGAAAAAAGAAGAGAACAAAAAAGCTGCAGAAAGCGGCCGTGAGAAAAAAAGAAAGAAAGAAAAGAACAGTGGCTAATAATAAATACATTGTTCTTGTTACGCCTTTTTCACACTCAGACTATTGTTCTTCACACGCACACACACACTCACACACACACGCCTAGACGGGCAGCAGTAATTGGCAGGAAATTTTATGAAAATGAACTGGTAGCGCAGTTGCCAGATTTTACTGTAAAAATAACAGTGGTAGCTTTTTTCAAATCACAGTAATAAACTGTAAAAAAAAACAAAAAAAACTGTGAAATTGTATGGTAAAGTTCTGGCAATTGATCCATCAGTTTTTCTTTACCGTAAATCCATTTTTTTATTACATTAAACTGCAAAAAATGTCAACAAAAACAAGATTTCAGTTGATTTATTTTGGTATAAAAGAGGGCAGCTCAGTTGCCAGAATTTTCCGGTAAAAATTATTTTCAAATTACAGTAATTCACTGTAAAAAAAAAACACATTTCCTTTTGCAGTAAAATGATGGCGACTGATCTGCCATTTTTTTTACTGTAAAATCCACTGTAATTTTCTAATTACTGTAAAAATACACTGTAAAAAAAACAGTAAAATTGTATGGTAAAATTCTGGCAAATGATCCATCAGTTGTTGTTTTTTACCGTAAAATATACAGATTTTTGTTTTTGTTTTTTTACATTGAACTGCAAAAAAATCAGTAGATTTTACAGTATAAAAGACGGCAGCTCAGTCGCCAGAATTGTCTGGTAAAATATACAGTAATACACTGTAAAAAAAACAAACTGTAAAATTGTATGGTAAAATTCTGGCAAATGATACATCAGTTGTTGTTGTTTTTTACCGTAAAATATAGGTATTTTAGTTTTTGTTTTTTACATTGAACTGCAAAAAAATCAGTAGATTTTACAGTATAAAAGAGGGCATCTCAGTCGCCAGAATTTTCCGGAAGAATTTTACTTCAAAACTAAAACTGGTAGTTTGTGTACTGTAAAAACAAAGATTACGGTAATAAAACCTGGCAGATCAGTCGCCAGAATTTTACGGTAAAAATAATTGTCTAATTACAGTAATACACTGTAAAAAAAAAACTTGTAAAATGTCCTGGTAACATTCTGGCAATTGATCCATCAGTTGTTTTTTTACCATACAATATGCCTATTTTTACTGTAAATCTATGATCTTTGTTTTTACAGTACATTACTGTAAATGGGAAAAACAATACCAGTTTTTGTTTAGAAGTAACATTTTCTAAACAGAGCTTGCATTTTTTAACCGTAAAATCTAAGATTTTTTCTTTTACGGTTTACTGTAAACAAAAAAACAAACAAAAAAAAAAAAAACCAGCAGATTTTACAGTAAAAAAAAATGGCAGAAGAGTTGCCAAAATTGTCGGTTAAAAATGATATGGTATTGATTTTGAAATGACAGTAATTCACTGTAAAAAGCACAGCACATTTTGCAGTAAAATTTTAGCAACGGATCTGCCATTTTTTTTACTGTAAAATCTACTGTTTTTAATTATGTTTTTTACAGTAAACTAAAAAAAATTGCGTAGATTTACAGTAAAAAAAATGCTAGCTCATTTGCAAGAATTTTACTTCAAAACTAAAACTGGTAGTTTTCCATTTTACAGTAATTTACTGTAAAAACAAAGATCGTAGATTTACGGTAATAAAACCTGGCAGATCAGTCGCCAGAATTTTACGGTAAAAATAATTGTCTTTTTACAGTAATACGCTGTAAAGAAAACCTTGTAAAATTTTATGGTAACATTCTGGCAATTGATCCATCAGTTGTTGTTTTTTTTACCATAAAACATGCCTATATTTACCGTAAATTTACGATCTTTGTTTTCTGACCTCGTATTTTTTAACCGTAAAATCTAAGATTTTTTTCTTTTACAGTTTTACTGTAAACAACAAAACAAAAAAACAGTAGATTTTACAGTTAAAAAAAAAAAAAGGCAGATCAGTCGCCAAAATTGTCGGTTAAAAATAACATGGTATTGATTTTGAAATTACAGTAATTCACTGTAAAAAGCACAGCACATTTTGCAGTAAAATTTTAATAACGGATCTGCCATTTTTTTTTACTGTAAAATCTACTGTTTTTAGTTTTGTTTTTTACAGTAAACTAAAAAAAATTGCGTAGATTTACAGTAAAAAAAAATGCTAGCTCAGTTGCAAGAATTTTACTTCAAAACTAAAACTGGTAGTTTTCCATTTTACAGTAATGTACTGTAAAAACAAAGATCGTAGATTTACGGTAATAAAACCTGGCAGATCAGTCGCCAGAATTTTACGGTAAAAATAACTGTCTAATTACAGTAATACACTGTAAAAAAAAAACTTGTAATGGTAACATTCTGGCAATTTATCCATCAGTTGTTTGTTTTTTACCATAAAATATGCCTATTTTTACTGTAAATCTACGATATTTGTTTTTACAGTAAATTACTGTAAATGTGAAAAACAATACCAGTTTTCGTTTAGAAGTAAAGATTTTTAAACAGAGCTGGCATTTTTTTAACCGTAAAATCTAATATTTTTTCTTTTACAGTTTACTGTAAACAAAAAAACAAAAAAAAACAGAAGATTTTACAGTAAAAAAAAATGGCAGATCAGTTGCCAAAATTTTCGGTTAAAAATTATAAGATATTGATTTTCAAATTACAGTAATTCACTGTAAAAAGCACAGCACATTTTTCAGTAAAATTTTAGCGACGGATCTGCCATTTTTTTTTTACTGTAAAATCTACTGTTTTTTGTTTTCTTTTTTACAGTAAACTGTAAAAAAAATTGCGTGGATATACAAAAAATTTTAAAAAAAAGCGAGCTCAGTTGCAAGACTTTTACATTAAAACGAAAATTTGCACTGTTTTTCCTTTTACAGTAATGTACTGTAAAAACAAAGATCGTAAATTTACGGTAATAAAACCTGGCAGCTCAGAGTTTACAGTAAAAATAACAATGGTACAAATTTTCCGTTTACAGTAATTGGCTGTTGAAAAAAAAAAAAAAAAAAAAGAATAGGTGTGCTTCCCCGCTAAGGAAGACGACAAGAGTGAGTCGGGACTTGAGGACTTTAAAAGATGTTGGCTTGCATTGAACGCGTCTAAAGAGGCTTTTATTTTGAAGGCCACGAGAGCAGGTCCTGACTCCCAGATGCTCCCAGAAGGACAACAAGGCGGATGTTTCCTGTCGGGGGATGACAGCAGATGAAAGAATCATCTGCTGCCCAAAAGCTGCTCCCAGACCCGTCTATGCGTCTGCGGCTTCCTCGTTTTCACACGCCGCGCGTCGGGCGGAGCGCGTGCGCGGCAGATGGCGTTGGCGTGTCGGCGAGGAGCGAGCGCGCGTGGCTTTTGATGGCGAACAAAGGCGGCGACAAAGGACACACGGCTTCCTTCCGCCCCTAAAAAACATCATCGGCCATGATGGATGGCGCCGCCGCCAACGCTGCGGGCGTCCGTCCGAGAGAAGAACAACGCTTAAGGCGACAGCTGATGAATTACGTCGTGTGTACTTTGTGTGTACTTTTCATGTACATTGTGTGTACTCTGTGTGCACGTGTTGTTGCAGCACTTCCTGCAACATGCTGCTGACGGTCGGCGTGACTTTGTACTCTTTGTACAGTCTCACCACGCTCTGGCGAAAGACTTTCCCTGATTACATGGCAACAGCTGTTTCTAAGGGACGGGGGTCGTAAACAGCCATCGCCTTTGATTACAACAGTTCAAAGAAAAGGTCGTAAACAGTTCAAAGGTCCTGCTTCCTCTTCGCTTTGTAGATCTCGGGTCAAGACGATATCTTTCTGTTGATTACAATGCATGAAAGAAACAGAACACCTTCATGTTGCTTCCCATCCTACACAGTGGAGTTTTACACGCCTTCTGCTTGGTAGGATTAAAGACAGCTTTTGTCTGCTCGCCGGGAACTCATTGAAACACAAAGTTTTGTGATAACTTAGATACAATTGTTCTGACACCTAGCCTGCTAGGTAGCCTCTTAGTTAACATGTTAGCTAGCCCGCTAGCTCGTAAGTCATAATTATTAGACATCATTTTATCTCATAATTGACTTTTTATCTCATTATTATGACGGACCATATAAATGATGTGGTGGGCCATATACAATTAAATGGTATACCATATAAAATGATGTGGCGGGTTATATAAAACGATGTGGTGGACCACATAAAATGATGTGGTGGGCCATGTTAAATGAAATGGTAAACCATAAACAATGATGTGGTATACCTTATAAAATGATGTGGTATACCATATAAAATGAAATGGTATACCATGTAAAATGAAATGGTATCCCATTTAAAATGATGTGGTATACCTTATAAAATGATGTGGTAGAACATATAAAATGATGTGGTATACCATATAAAATGAAATGGTATACAATATAAAATTAAATGGTATACCATATAAAATGATGTGGTAGAACATATAAAATGATGTGGTATACCATATAAAATGAAATGGTATATGATATGAAATGAAATGGTATACCATATAAAATGATGTGGCATACCTTATAAAATGATGTGGTATACCTTATAAAATGATGTGGTAGAACATACAAAATTATGTGGTATACCATATAAAATGAAATGGTATACCATATAAAATGAAATGGTATACCATATAAAATGATGTGGTGGGCCATGTTAAATGAAATGGTAAACCATAAAAAAATGATGTGGTATACCTTATAAAATGATGTGGTAGAACATATAAAATTATGTGGTATACCATATAAAATGAAACGGTATACCATATAAAATGAAATGGTATACCATATAAAATGATGTGGTAGAACATATCAAATGAAATGGTATACCATATAAAATGATGTGGTATACCTTATAAAATGGTGTGGGAGAAAATATACAATGATGTCGTACACCATATAAAATGAAATGGTTTACCATATAAAATGAAATGGTATACCATATAAAATGATGTGGGAGGCTATATAAAATGAAATGGTATACTATCCATCCATTTTCTGCCGCTCATCCCGTTCGGGGTCGCGGGGGGTGCTGGAGCCTATCTCAGCTGCATTCGGGCGGAAGGCGGGGTACACCCTGGACAAGTCGCCACCTCATCGCAGGGACAACACAGATAGACAGACAACATTCACACACTAGGGACCATTTAGTGTTGCCAATCAGCCTATCCCCAGGTGCATGTCTTTGGAGGTGGGAGGAAGCCGGAGTATAAAATGAAATGGTATAGCCAGAGACGACTTTTTATCTGCGCTCATCGGGTGTGATCAAGTTCTCTTGTACGCCAAACTGTTTCCACTGAGGGCCCGCACACTAAAACATCCACGCAGGCAGGGGCCATTTTGATATTTTGCATGATTAGAGTCAACATTGCAACTTTTTCTTGTTATTTTTCACTTGTTTGCTCTTTTGTTACACTTGTTCGTGATATTTTGCTGTTATAGTATTTTTAGAATGTGCAGCGGGCCCCAAATGGCCCCCGGGGCCGCACTTTGACACCTTTGCATAAGTATTGGTGTCATATGAATTTTTATCGCACATCACTGCCTTTTGGCATGTCAAGAACACAAGATTAAAATATTAAATAAAATGATTATAATATTAATAATAATAAAACATATTAAAAATGAAAAAAGTAAGACAAAGAACAAAAAACATGAAATATTATGAAAAGACATTTGAACAAAAATGGAATCAAAAAATAGTATAAAATAATATATATATATAATTATATTGAAATAAATATATATGAAAATAATGGTAAAAATAAGACATTTTAACAAAAATAGAATAAAAAAAATAGCATAAAATAGTATATATATGAATATATTTAAATAAATATATATGAAAATAATGGTAAAAATAAGACATTTTAACAAAACTAGAATAAAAAAATAGCAAAAAATAATATATATATGAATATATTAAAATAAATATATATGAAAATAATGGTAAAAATAAAATGCATTTTAACACAAATAGAATAAAAAAACAGCATAAAATAATATATATATGAATATGTTTAAATATACAGTATATGAAAATAATGGTAAAGATAAGACATGTTTAAATAAGAATAGAAAAAATGCAAAAATTATTATAATATTAATAATAATAAAACATATTTTACAAATAAAAAAAGTAAGACAAAGAACAAAAAACATGAAATATTATGAAAAGACATTTTAACAAAAATAGAATTAAAAAAATAGTATAAGATAATATATATATATAAATACATTGAAATAAATATATATGAAAATAATGGTAAAAATAAGACATTTTAACAAAAATAGAATAAAAAAATAGTATAAGATAATATATGTATATAAATATATTGAAATAAATATATATGAAAATAATGGTAAAAATAAGACATTTGAGCAAAAATAGAATAAAAAATAGCATAAAATTATGTATATATGAATATATTTAAATAAATATATATGAAAATAATGGTAAAAATAAAAGGTATTTTAACAAAACTAGAATTAAAAAATAGCATAAAATAATATATATATATATATGAATATATTTAAAAAAATATATATGAAAATAATGGTAAAAATAATACATTTGAACAAAAATAGAATAAAAATAGCATAAAATAATATATATGTGAATATATTTAAATGAATATATATAAATAAATAAATAAATGATAAATGGGTTATACTTGTATAGCGCTTTTCTACCTTCAAGGTACTCAAAGCGCTTTGACAGTATTTCCACATTCACCCATTCACACACACACTGGCGCTAACCAGCACCCATAAGGAGCAAGGGTGAAGTGTCTTGCCCAAGGACACAACGGACGTGACTAGGATGGTAGAAGGTGGGGATTGAACGCCAGTAACCAGCAACCCTCCGATTGCTGGCATGACCACTCTACCAACTTCGCCACGCCGTCCCCATATGAAAATAATGAAAATAATGGTATAATATATGAAAATAATATAATATTAATCAATTATAATAAAATAATAAAATAAAATATATATAATAAATATAATAAATAATAATATAATATAAATAATATAATAAATAATAAAATAATATGATAATATTAATAATATGAAAATAATGGTAAAAATAAAAGCCATTAACAAAACTAGAATAAAAAAAATAGCATAAAATAATATATATATGAATATATTGAAATAAATATATATGAAAATAATAGTAAAAATAAAAGACATTTTAACGAAAATAGAATAAAAAAATAGCATAAAATAATATATATATGAATATATTGAAATAAATATATATGAAAATAATCGTAAAAATAAGACATTTTAACAAAAATAGAATAAAAAATAGCATAAAATAATATATATATATATATATATATATATATATATATATATATATATATATATATATATATATATATATATATATATATATATATATATATACATATATATATATATATATATATATATATATATATATATTTAAATAAATATATATGAAAATAATGGTAAAAATAAAAGAGATTTTTAAATAAAAATAGAAAAAATGTAAAAATAATAGTAATAAAAAATAAACAAGACGACTAACGGACATGTTCAGGGTCGCAGCAAAAGCCCGTGAGGAGGACCGACGGCGTGCGCGAACACGATCACGTCTACGTTCCTGGGACTGGACTTTCCATGCTTGTCTCGCGTCACACCAAGGTGCTGAGTGACGGCCATTCGAGACGACTGAAGTCCAAGTCCGAGGGAAGAGGAGTTCCTCGGGGACTGTTCAGCAGGAAGCCACAAAGCCTTGCAAAGGATTACTGCTGATCCTCCGCTGAGCTGACAGAGAAATGTTTTTCTTTTCAACCAAAAAAAAAAAAATCCCCAGACTGGTATTTGGACCGAGATTCCTTTCAGTCCGAGGAATGTACGCGGCGCGGGCAGTGTGGCGAGGACGCGTCTTCCAGTCCGACACGCGTACGGCGAGGCCAGCTTTGAAAGTGAAACGTAGAAACGCTCCCAAGAAAAATGATATTCTCCTCCTTACGAGGCCCCCCCGTTCTGTTTTTAACGCTAAACAGGTCCAGGCGCCTGCTGTGTCGCCTAAACACGCGCACCCTTGGGTCTCAGCAGGGGGTCAGCGGGCTGTAGTGACAGCGAGTGACCACTGTCCACTTGACTTGATGTTGGTTGCCTACAGCCATGCATGTTTGTACACCAGTCAAAGGTTATTGATTATACAAGAACAGTAAATCAATCATTATATATCATAGCTGGAAAATTCCTGCAAAACCTTTGAAGGGCCTGCTATCTGTGCTGTAAACTTCTGTCCGAAAGTTCAAGTTTCTGCTCAGCCGCTCCCAGTCTGTGGAACGCTTTACCTGACCACCTGAGGGCACCACAGACTGTGGATGATTTTAAAAAAGGCTTAAAAACCCTTCTTTTTAAAAAAGCCTTTTGTATGCATACTAGTTTTAGCTATTTGGCTGTTCTAGTTTTTAATCTTTATTTACTTTTTATTATCTTTTAATTAGTTTACATTTTTTATTAAAAAAATGTTTTAATACACTGTAGCACTTTGAGGTTGTTTACTCAATGTAAAGGGCTTTTTTTTTTTTTTTACAAATTAAATCTATTATTATTATTAAAACCTAAAGAAAAAATTGTGTGTTTATGTTTGCAAGATAACATGCTAACATTAGTATTCCATCAAGGGAACAGTTAGCATACTTGCAAGACGGCGCCAAGTATCAAAATCCAAGATTTCGAGGTTTAAACATAAATATTTAGCAGAACATGTTAGCATGCCAACAAGGGAACAGTTAGAATAGTTGAAAGATGGTGCTGCGTGTCAAAATCCAAGAGTGTGAGGTTGAAACACATATATTTAGCAGAAAATGTTAGCTTGCCATCAGGGGAACAGTTAGCATACTTGCAAGATGGCGCCAAGTATCAAAATCCCAGATTTTGAGGTGGACACATGTATATTTAGCAGAACATGTTAGCATGCTAACATTAGCATGCTAACAAAGGAACAGTTTGCATATTTTTAAGATGGCACCAAGTATCAAAATCAAAGATTTCGAGGTTGAAACATATATATTTAGCAGAAAATGTTAGCATGCCAACAAGGGAACAGTTAGCATACTTGAAAGATGGTGCCACGTATCAAAATCAAAGTGTTATGTTGAAACATATATATCTAGCAGAAAATGTTAAAATGCTAATGTTAGCATGTCAACAAGGGAACAGTTAGCATACTTGAAAAATGGTGCCATGTATCAAAATCCAATTATTTGAGGTTGAAACATATATATTCAGCGGAAAATGGAACATGGGAACAGTTAGCATACTCGAATGATGGCGCCAAGTATCAAAATCCAAGATTTGGAGGTTTAAACATAAATATTTAGCAGAAAATGTTATCAGTAAATGTTAGCATGCTAACATTAGCACGCCAACAAGGGAACAGTTAACATACTTGCAAGATGGCGCCGAGTATCAAAATCCAAGATTTCGAGGTTTAAACATAAATATTTAGCAGAAAATGTTAGCATGCTAACAAGGGAACAGTTAGAATAGTTGAAAGATGGCGCCAAGTATCAAATTCCAAGAGTTTGAGGTTGAAACATATATATTTAGCAGAAAATGTTAGCATGCTAACGTTAGCATGCCAACAAGGAAACAGCTAGCATACTTGAAAGATAGCGCCAAGTATCCAAACCCAAGAGTTTGATGTTTAACATACATATAAAGCAGAAAATGTTATCGGAAATATTAGCGTGCTAACGTTAGCATGCCAACGAGGGAAAATCCATATTCTTGAGGATCAAATGCATAAAATTCGCAAAAATGCTAGCATAAAACGTTATCATAGGGTTAGGGTGTGTATTTATATTTTTTACATAATTTTTATTCTTTCAATTAAAAATATATAAAATATATATGTATACATATTTATAATATAAACTTTTTTATTTCATAATTGTTGATATAGTTAAAGTTTAAAACAACATATATTTTACATTTATTTTCAATATGTATTGGTTATTTATTTATTATTATTGTTGTATCAAATTGTTTTTAGTATCATGAACATTTAATTAAATATATTTTATAATTCCTATTATAATATACTTTAATAAACCTACAATTATGTAACTATAATTCCAAATATTTTAATGTAAATTTCATTATTATTATTATTATTATTATTAAAATAATATTTTTATTTCATAGTAATTATATAATATACAATAATAGTTAAAAATAAAAAATAAAATAAAAAAAAACGTTTTATTGATATATTGGTTATTTATGTTTAAAATATTTTTCAATTATCATTATTTTTCAATACAAAGAAGTAAACATTTATTTAAATATTTTTCATAATATACTTCAATAAATATACGATTTTATATAATATAAGAAATAATTAACTAATAATATATTATACATATTAATATTTTTGTGATATGATTATAAAATATATATTTTATATTCCATTCAAATGTATATTATTTTATGTGTATTATGTATATATTTTTTTACATTATTATTATTCTTTAAATTAAAAAGTAAAAAATACATCTAAAGTATATACTTTTTTTTACATTATGATATCTTGTAATATACTTAGTGTGTAATAAATAGTTTGCCTATATTTTCAGACTTTATTGACACGCTGTATAGAGTTTATGTCAGTTTAAAAAAAAACAATCAATCAAATGTGATTCATATGGTCGTTAATATAAAGTGTCCCAAAGGACTTTTTTCTGACACACGAATGTGTTTAATATTATTTTTGGAAGCATAAAATACGGAGCAGAATGTTGACTTTTATGTTTTGATATAAATGGGGGTTGTTCCCACAATGAGTCACACTGCTGGCTGCGGGACTCCACTTTTATATTCTATCCTTGAAACCCATCCTCTCATTTCAGCTTCGGATGTTTTCCGCTTTGTGAACGTATAAAAAAAAAACCAAAATGAGATTTAATGTTCAAAGAGATCCATTAAAATGACATCTGCTTCAATCTGTTGCGTTCAACTTTTAACTTCACTCTTACGATGTCAAATAGGACGTTGGATGTAATTATTACCTTTCCTCATGAAACCAAAAACCAAAAGCCATGATTTTTATGTTTAAATGGCTAAAATTAGCAAAAATGTTAGCATATTAGCACGCTAAAGTTAGCATGATAACAAAGAAAAAGGTAGCATACCTCGAATAAGGTGGCAAGTAACAAAATTCACGATTTTTGGGTTGAAATTAATACTATTAGCTAAAATGCTAGCAAAAAATGTTAGGATGCTAACATTAGCATGATAACATACTTGTAATATGGTGGCAAGTGTGAAAAGCCATGAATTTTTAGGCTAAATGGATAAAATTTGCTAAAATATTAAGAATGCTAAAGTACATAGTTGTAATTTTTTTTAACGTATTTCTACTCTTTTTTTCTGTATTAGTACGTATTTACATAATTTTTTTACTCTTTTGTTTCATATTAGTACATAGTTGTATTTTTTTACTCTTTTTTTCCCCCCGTGTCTGCACGTAGTTGTATTTCTTTTTGACATATTACTACATTAACGTTTTTTTACATTGTTTTTTTCATATTAGTACGTTGTTGTATTTTTTGACTCTTTTTTTCTGTAATGATAATGATAACATCGGAAAAGTTGGCATACCTCTAATATGGTGGCAGGCAATCAAAAGCCATGACTTTTAGATTTAAATGGATAAAATGAGCTAAAATGTTAGTGTAAAATATAAGCATGCTAACATAAGCATGATAACATAGGAAAAGTGAACATACTTTTAATATGGTGGCAAGTATCAAAAGCCATGATTCTGAGGTTAAAATGGCTAAAAATAGCTAAAATGCTGATATAAATGTTATCACGCTAATGTTAGCATGATAACAAAGGAAATGTGAACATACTTTTAATATTATGACAAGTATGAAAAGCCATGGTTAAATGGATAAAATTAACTAAAATATTAAGAATGCTAAAGTTACCATGATAACATAGGAAACGTTAGCATACTTTTAATATGATGGCAAGTATCAACAGATATCATTTTGAGGTTTAAATGAAT